>NW_006911329.1:0-157600 GCF_000523455.1 Bipolaris oryzae ATCC 44560 | reverse complement strand
CGACGCTCCTGCCGGGCTGCACTGGTTCCGCCAGGACGTGGGTGAGGTAGCTGGAGCCAGAGCCGATGTCGAGGACTTTCGCACCTGGTTGGGGGGGGGGGAGGGAACCTTGTTCCTCACGGTCCATCACTATTGTCACGTTCCAGAGAAGTACTGCAAAATCTTAGACTTCTATGTGGCTTGTTGCTGTTTAAAGATGATCATGCAAACATGCTCCTGTCTTCTGTCAGCCCAGATAGTGTCAAAAAAAACATGTGTCCAAACTCACCTCGATCTCCGGAAATGTCACATCGTAAAACGTCTCAAACCTGGACGTGATGGCTGGAGATTTGTTTTCGAAACCTGGTGCTATTGACGTCTTGTATCTCCGATACACTGCACCGACTAGAGCCGTCATCTCCGCCATGGCCAAGCTGCATACGATGTCAGGTCCTTTTCTCGCGAAGCCTATGATCCAGCGACAAGTACTCACTGTAAGCCGATGCACATTCTCCCACCACTGCTGAACGCCCAGAACCACCTATTCATCTCTGCGAGTTTGTCAGGCGAACTTGCCAGCCATCGCTCAGGGTGAAATTGTAGAGGGTCTTCAAATACATCGGCGTTGCGATGCAATGAGTACGGCGACACGTTTACGACTGTACCAGCTGGGATCTGAAAGCCATCAATCACCCGATCCATTCCAATTGAACGAGGTTCGGAAGCCGGTAGTGGGTTGTATAGGCGAAGTGTCTCACGTATGACTGCGTTCAGATATGGTAACGAGTCGACGACATGGAGCCCTGGAACTCCTTGCTCAAATACCTCAGCTGGCAGCGAGTGGAGCTCGTCAATTAGGCGTCGTTGTATGTGTGCATTTTGAGGCTGCGAAACAGCCCAGATAAGGAACATGAGCGAGTCTGCCGTCGTATCGATGCCAGCGAGCAAGTGATCAGCGCATTCAGATGCAATATCTAGAGAGTCGAGACCCCCAGCTGCAGCTTCTTTGATGCTACTGTGCGACTTCCACAATTGCGCGATGATTGTTGGTTCTGCTGTAGCAGCCACAGGATCAGCCGTGACAGCAGCCTCGAAGCTCTGCAAAGCTCGGAGAGCGTGAGCACGGATTCCTGTGTACGTTGCCGGCTTTTGCATGGGGAGTAGTGGCTGAATGATGCGCTCTATGTAGCCTGATCTCGAGTACAGCCATTTCGTAAGAGACGGCAAGTGCACTGCAAACCAGCTCAGCTGCCGTCGAGCGGGATCGAGTATATCATTCAGTAATCTCTGATCAAGCGAGCGCGGTGTCAACGCGGTGGTGCCGCCATGCTTCGACCCGTACAAGAAGTGCGTAATGCTGTCGATGGAGAAATAATGCAAGCTCGAGAAGATCTCGTGTGGCTCCGTGCCCCTCATCTCAATCAACTCCAGATATTGCGAGACCTTTTTCTTGACCAAGTCCGCACTCCAGTTGCGCATGACGACCGACTTTGCATAGCCATTGGCGACCAATTTCTTGCGATCGCCATGCGCCTTGCTGCTGGAGAATGTGAAAAGATTCTGTCTGCCATACACATCGAACATGGAGTAGAATGAGGTTCTCTCGAACCCGCTACCCGCCCCATAGATGGTCTTCAAGGCGGTAAGACTATTGCAATGAATCTCGTTCGGTCCGATCCGTATGATTGGCCCGTACTGCTTGTGTAAAGCATCAATCGTCTGCGTCCGAAGTCCTCGCCAATCCTCCAGTGCAAGGCGCCATTTAGTGATTGCATATAGCTTGGGGCCCGGAATTTTACTCAGTTTGTTCAAATATAGTGATCTGATCACATAACGGTGCACTGCCAGCAGTAGGAGCACAAAGAATGCTATGAGCGGGGTCATGGGTGCGGTAGTGCGCGGGGAAAGAGAGCATCGAAAAACAGCAAGTCAGTGTAAGGCCACATGAACCAGGGCGAGCGTCTTACTGGGTGTTTGCTGTGCTGTTGGGCCTATCTGCGCTAAGTAGATGTCCAAATGGGATATTTAATTGTTGGGGTTGGACATCGTTGCGACGATCGGGAACGGAAAGTCCGAGTCGTATCTGCGACAAGCGGACAGTCCGAAACCGCAAACTTTCCTGGTAGGGCAGACTGGAGGTCATGCTGCCCATGGCGTTTCTATCTCAGAGAATACTTTTTCTGACATGGGAGTCGGACAATCATGGCTGAGATCTCCGTCTGGAGCATCAAGAGGCCCACGCTGGTATCTAGACTTGATTGGACTCCGCTTTAGCAGTATCCGGAGCAGCGTGGGCGCATTGCTCTTTGCTGAGACAGAGACAGCTACAACCTCCGTCGTTATTACCGCACATCTCTAGAGCCAGAAAATTTCTTTCAAGAACGAGGCAACTGCGATTCGGGTCCATTGAATCCTGGATTCTCGTCTATAATCGGTGTTTCGACCATCGACATGAGTTCCACGATTTGTACCACTACGGAGACACTGAAGATGAGCAGCGAAAATATCCAACGGAGGGTGCTTTCGCCGCTTGAAGCCATGGGTCATCAGGGTATAGCTGTCGAAGCAATCCCCACGTTTGACTCGATGGCTTCCAAACGCAAATGGTTACTTGAGCATCTCGCAGGTGCCTTTCGAGTGTTTGGCCGTGAGGGCTACGCCGAAGGCATCGCTGGACATATCAGCGTTCGGGACCCAGAGTTTCCTGATCGATTCTGGATGAACCCGTTAGCGGTGCATTTCTCGATGATGAGAGTCAGTGACCTCATTTGCCTCGACATGCAAGGCAACGTCGTTGCAGGGAACAAGGTGGGTGACTTTGCGTTGTTGTGATCTATTGCTATTGTGTTGTGACTAGCTGACTGATTCTGCGGGATATAGTCAGTGCCAGCCAACGCCGCAGGTGTGTCGATACACACAGCATGCCATTTGGCGCGGCCTGATGCCCATGCGATATGTCATGCCCACTCGCTATATGGGAAAACATGGGCGGCATTTGGGCGACCACTGGATATGCTCAGTCAAGACGTCTGCTACTTCTACAAAGCTCATTCTGTCTACGACAACTTTGGAGGTATTGCTTTCGCAGCTGACGAAGGGACCAATATTGCGCACGCCCTTGGAGACAATAAAGCGGCGATCTTGGTGAACCATGGCCTGATCACAGTTGGTCAGACTGTAGACGAGGCTGCATATTTGTACACTCTTCTAGAGAAGAGCTGTCGTATTCAGTTAATGGTCGAATCTACTGGACTACCAAAGAGGATTGTACCCGAAGAGGAAGCATCAAATACCTTCCGGATGGCTAGTACTCCAGTGAGTACTCAAGCACAGGGTCTACATGTGAGAAATGACTGACCCATCACCGCAGGACACATTGTTCGTCGAATTCCAACCAAGCTACAAGTTGGAGGAGCACCTAGACCCGTCGTTCAAGAACTGAGGTCAGCTGATTCGATTGAAATACTGGATCCAGGCTCATGTGGAGGATTTCGCTGTGGTAGAGTTACGGCAATGGGAGTCAACTGCAACGAGATATCACAAGCGGGCTCCAAAATGTAAGATCCATTCGATGATATCATGTACACGTGACAATGAGCATTATTCAGTGCAGTGAGACACTGCTTACAGACTTGTACCTCTCAATTATTTGAGCCACCAGCATGTCGAGAGTTCTGGCAGCCGGAAACTTTCTTCCGAGCGCCTTGAATATGTCCGTCGCAAGCTCGAGATCTTCGATGGCGCTTGATCGTTCTATGGTCGTGGCAATGCTTTGAGGCTGTACCGTGACCGAGTATACCAACGCGATGACCGAATTGTAGAGTGTTAGCATTGTCAGCCAGTTGAACGACAGGCGCTTCTGCATATACATGCTAGAAGCATGACGAACCGCCATGGCTGATGTTTCCGCCAAGATGGCGACTCTTGCGACGTCGAGGGTAGGAAACAGTGGAGATGGCCTGTAGAGGGCTGTGAGATGTGTGCAGAAGTTCAAGTCATACCATGACATGCAGCCTTGGGGAACCAAGCGGTGAAGGTTTGGCAGCGGGAAAGGCACGCTTTGTCGCCACTCAACCAAATCTTGGTGCAGAGACGTCAGGACCTCTCGTCGTTGGTGCTCGGTTAACCGTGCGACGACGCGCTTGCAGTAAACCTTAGTGGCGATGTCATTTGCGATTTTGCGGAGTCGCAGTATATGAGCTGTGATGGCTAGTGGGGGTTGGCACAGCGTACTTTGAGGGACGTCTGGATCAGCATCAAGGGCATCGTCGAGATCGATGGCGAATGGATTAATGTCAATATCGTCTTCATGCAGCGAGAAAGGTCGGCCCAGCGTGATTGACACCAGTCTATCCATCATATATATCGAGAAGAAGAGCCGCTGACGTCGTACGACATCTTCTCTTGGTAAGCCGTGGTAAGCTGCCTCGCAATGGAAGCCCATGCCGATGGCCAAACGTGCAGCCGTTCCCACAAGAAACCATGTGTTGGGGCCCAATTGGTTGAAGAACGAGTACGACACCTGTAACATGATCGCCTCCAGCGCAGCAATGTCTCCGTAGTCCATCGCCGCTTCAAAATAGGTCATTGCCTTCTCGTAATACTGTCTCGAAGTCGACTCTTCATTGAGCGTAATTGATGAGTGAGCTGTGGATGCTATTGCCAGAATCATCCATATCCTGAACGCGCTGGGCGGGGATTGCGTGGGCTGACGATCCGGGTTCTCAAGAGCCCAATTCAAATCCGACATGACCTCTCTTCTGCTCACGATGGGATATAGAGTATGTGAATGATCGAAATAGAATGTTGCCAGCCGCATCGCCTCAGAGCGCTCGGGGAGGGGGAGAAGAAATGATGTCTCTACTGGGAAGAGTGTCTTGGTCACCGGCATGGCGTTGTCGCCAGCGAGCCAGGAGGATGTAACAGCCGAGTCGTACTCAAAGTACATGTTGCTCATGATATCTAGATGTGTGGTTGTCACCCCATCGACGGGAAAATTCACCCCATCGAACTGTGGATTGAACACAAAGTCACCTCCGTCCGGAGCCAAGCGGCGTAGCACAGCTTGTGTGAGTTTGGCGAATGTCAAGCCAGACATGGCACCGAGGTACGGCTCCGCGACAGCTGCAAGTGAAATGGACTTTAGATTGCTCGCAAGTGTCTCCCCGGAGCGAGCCTGAGGACTGGATGAGTCAGGCGTAGTAGTACTGGTTCGAGGTCTTGTTGCAGGCGTGACGTCAGGCATAGAGAAGACATCTGCATTCGTGACAATTATTTCTGAATGCTCATCGGTCAGTTCATCGTGCGAGGCGGCTGAACTACGACGATACGATCTGGACTGCACTGATGGCGATGGGAAGTGGCCTTGCGTCTCAGAAGCCATCGCTCCAAGTGCAGAGCCCTCGATCTCTGATCGGCGTTCTTGCTCCAACACCCGCAGCCGTTCTTCGAGGCTGCTGACATAGGCCACAGAGTACGACGCTGATTCGTGCTGTTCATCGAGGAAACTGCATGAGGCTTGGTTGGCCATGCAGTCTCCGCATTGCGGCAGCGTACGATCACAACGCTTCTTCCGGCGACGACAACGTGAGCAGGACAATTTGGCGCGGACCGACAGACGAGGCTCTCGAGGCATAATCAAATTCCGATCGAGCGGAATCCCGAACGACCATGTCGGGCTGAGTTCCAGAGACAAGCCTATGTAAGTTGTACAACAGAGGCTTGATGGGGTTGCCAGGTTGTAGCCTCGGGCAGAATAGATAAACGTTATCGCGTGTCACATATGTTGCGTCCTGAATTACTAAGCGTGCGTTCTCGATTACTAAGCACTTCATCCTAGTGTTCTTCCAAGTAGTAGCTCGATAGGTGACAGACAACATGGTCTCCTATCGTTCCCCAGCCATCGCTGCTGCCTTCAAACGACCACAACGTCACCACGACATGGTAGGCAAAACCTCTTCCTTGCTCGCAACAGAACGTGACATCGCCAAGCAAGCATGTTGAAGGTGAGCTATCAGCTCTGCACACGACATTGCGTGTCACACGTCCGAAGCCTCTCCGCATCTCGATGATCCTATTCGGGGACTATAGCAACTCCCTTGACCTCAACCACGAAATTGGGATCGGGCAAGTCTTTCACTCCGATTGTCGCTCTCGCAGGCGCCACCTCACGACTGCCAAAAACCCTGTTCCATTCCTCATTCATCCCAGGATAGTCCCTTTCCATGGCGGTAAGATAGACCACAGCATCAATCAAATTTTGCACACCTCCTTTGCCTCCTGAAGCGCCTGCGATAATCTGGTCTATGGTGCCGAGGATTGTTCGTGTCTGGATCTTGACGTCGGGAACTTTATCGTGCTCTACACCAGCAACGCTACCGTCCGGGAGCACGCTCGCAATGCCAGAGATGTAGATGGTTCGGCTTCCACTGGGTATCGTTCGTGCCTGTGGAAATTTGGTGGGGCCTTCAGGCGCAGAGGGATTCAAAAGAAAGGCTTGGCCGTTGGGCGACATAGTGATGATGTAGTGGTGCTCTCGGTGTGTGGCGATGAAGCGAAAAGGTTTCCCGCGCCTGCAGAATTGTCATTGCGTGTACAGCACCATAGCATATTTGATGCTTATCGAGAGACATTCTATCGCTCATGATCGGATCCATGCATGGCGCCTTTCGGAGTGTCCGAAAATCGCATCTGCAAAGCCGGGCATGGGTCCGACGGAGGCGGGCGGGGCATATCTAACCCCACCAAATGCATTACACTTCGTATCTGCCCTATGACAGTCGGTCGTTGAATTTAGCTACGTTCTCGGGGCAAGCCCGCAGTCCAAGGCTGTCGGATCACCCAACCTTGTGGTGCGCAACGGGTCCGTCCTCATCGGACAATTGGCACGTGAGATTCAATATCACTCGATCGAAGCCGTGTGCGACCGTTTCCTACGTCTTAAAAACATATTCGTGGACCTCAGCTCGCCTGAAAACAGTATCCAAGTTCCAGTCAGTCCAACGTGCTGCACCATGGCTAGTGCCGCCACCTCCATTCGGCTGCAAGCCATCGACATCGTCCGCGAGAATGGCCTCTATACTAGTATTGCAGGCGTAGTATTGATAACAATGATTTTGTATTGGGTAAGTGATTCCATTGATGGTATGCACCGTCAAATCCATGTGAATGCAACCTGACAAAAAGCTTTCCGCAGTGGGCGTGTTCGACGGATATTCCAAAAATCAAGGGCATTCCCGAAATCCCAGGATCGCTGCCCATCTTCGGTCATCTGCTTCAACTCGGCGAGGATCACGCTTCGACTTGCGAGAAATGGTGGCGGCAGTATGATCTCCCGGTCTTTCAGATCAAGCTGGGAAATACCAGGGCTGTGGTCTTCAACTCCTTCGAAGCATGCCGTGACATTCTGGTGAAGCACCAAAACGCCGTCATCGATCGGCCCAAGCTGTATACCTTCCACGGCGTCATCAGCAGCACCCAAGGCTTCACCATCGGCAGCTCCCCTTGGGATAACAGCTGCAAGAACAAGCGTAAGGCCGCCGGAACCGCATTGTCTCGTCCAGCCATGCGTGGCTACTATCCCATGTTTGACCTCGAGAGCTACTGCATCCTGCGCGACTTGCACCGCGATAGTAAGGCCTCGAATCCCGACGTGGAGATTGATGTGCGGCCCTATATCCAGCGATACGCGCTCAACACGACACTGACGCTCTGCTATGGCATCCGTATGGACGACACGTATGACAAGCTCCTGCGCGAGATCTTGTACGTTGGTAGCGCCATCTCACTCTTGCGCAGCGCGTCCACGAATCTTCAAGACTACATTCCCCTCCTGCGATACTTGCCCAACAATAAGAAAAACGCGGAATCCAAAGAGCTGCGCGATCGCCGTGACGTCTACTTGAACCTCTTGCTCGACAAGGTGCGGGAGATGATTAAGAACGGCACCGATAAGCCATGTATCAGCAGTGCCATTCTCAAAGACGAAGAGACCAAACTCACGGGCGTCGAAGTCTCTTCTATCTGCCTCTCTCTCGTCAGCGGCGGTTTCGAAACCATCCCAGGCACGCTCACATCGTGCCTAGGCTCGCTCAGCACGCCCGCTGGCCAGATCTTCCAAGAGCGCGCCTACGCCGACATCAAACGCCACTACCCTGACATCCGCGACGCCTGGACGCACAGTTACCAGGAAGAAAAAGTGCCCTACCTGCGCGCCATCATCCAAGAAGCCGGCCGATACTATACTGTCAGCTCCATGAGCCTGCCACGCAAGACCGTGACCGAAGTAAACTGGAACGGTGCCGTCATCCCCCCCAAAACCATGATCCTCGTCAACGCCCAAGCCGGCAACCACGACACCACGCACTTCGGCCCCTCGGCCGCCACCTTCAATCCTGAACGCTGGCTCGCCCCCATCGATCCCTCCCATCCCCTCGGCCCCTTCAACGAACTGCCCCAGACCTCACAAACGCACCTCTCCTTTGGCGCTGGCTCCCGCGCCTGCAGCGGCCAACACATCGCCACCCGTCTCCTCTACACGGCCCTCCTGCGCATCTTATCCTCTTACAAAATCGTCGCCTCCGAAACGCACCCGCCGAACACTGATTATGTCGACTACAACCAGTTCAAGACCGCCCTGGTGGCCATTCCCCGTGACTTCCGCGTGCGCTTGATTCAGCGCGATAGGAACGTGCTCGAGGACTGTTTGCGCGCAGCGCAAGAGAGGACGAGGGTGCATTACAAGGAGGATATTAAGGGGTTTGCTGAGGATCAAGCGAAGATATAAATGTTGATGATTTGGATTTTTTTTCTGGTAAGGTGCGTGAAGTAAGGGGGTAAGTGGCAAGAGCAGTGGTGACTTTCTCTCCTTCACAGAGAGAGAGAAAGAACATAGTTCATGGTGCCTAACTCATATTCTTCCCGTCAGAGGGCAGCTCAGTCAGAGAAGAGAGGAAGAAATACTGGAGACGCATCTAGAGAGAGGTCGGAGAGTAGGGGTTTCAAGAGCAGCTCAATCGCGCTACTCAAGTTTGCCCCACAAACGAGAAGAGGGTTTTGGTGTTCGTAGATCCCAACGGGAACTAGTTAGCACTCTTAATTCAACTATTTATTTATATTCTTCCAGTTTGCGTTGCTCTTCTTTTTTTGTTTGACTTTCTTCGTCCACGCAATCTTCAAGCTGCTTTGTTATAAATCTGACGTGGTGAGTGGTTGGCCGCTGCTAGCTTGCGCAGTTGGAGAAGGGTTTAAGAGGTTCGCTTGATCGACGGAGAAACATCGCAGTACGGGCCCGATAAAAAATCGTAAGCTTGAGTCTGTCAACCACGAAATTGCTTGATTTGATGCCCAAAGGTGTCCCCGCTTGATATAGTTGGCCAACTAGGGACAAGATACTAATGTTTACGACTATGGAGGTTGAAATAGAGCGTGCAAATCCATCCTACTCAAATACTTTGTTCACAATGCGGCCGACTCTGCCCGGCTCCCGGGGAACATGGACGGCCTCGTAATTGTCAATCTGCTCCTTCAATCCGCCGAGACCCAGATCTGCAGTTCCCGGGCGAACGTACTTGGTCCTCCACACCAACTTCCAAAAGACGAAAGCCAGGATGAAGAAACCGATCATTCCGTAATCGAGGAAGAACCACATGACGTCCCATCCGCCATCGAGGAACAGATCATAGCCCGCCATGAGTAATACAAACAACGTGCCGGCCATGGCAAGGTATGACGTATACGGCTGGAATCGTCCTTTATATGGAAGCGTGTCGCGAGATATGCCTTGTTTCTGAAGAGCAGAGAAGAAGTGGCGATACGTGACTGCAGTGAAGCCGTAGTTGAGCATCTGGCAACAGGTGACGAGGTCAACAAGGTAGGTGAGGACGCTTGCCGAGGACTTGTTGACTTGCAGGAAAGCCAATAGGCAGAAGAGAAGGGAGAATGCCAGGGACCAGATCGGCACACCGTTCTTCGTGCATCTCGAGAAGAATCGGGGTGCATGGCCTTCAAGTGACATGCCATGTAAAGTGCGGGTGGCAGCATAGAGGAGAGCATTGCCTGCGCTGAAGATGGATGTCATGATTAGGGCGTTGACCAGGTTAGGCAAGCCCGAGATTTTAAGGCGCTCCATCGATATGATATACGGACTATAGGAGACTTAGTCATCATCTTAACACGTACAGTACAGAACACGCTTACGATGCTGCACCTGTTCCGCTCCCCGGAATATCGCCACTGAGGATGGCATTCAGTGTCCCGTCGTTATAGGGAACGACAATGCCCATGCAGAGCGCAGAGCCGACGAAGAACACCAACAGGCGCCAGACGAAGGATCTGAATGCAGGGGGGAGGATCTTGCGTGGCATCTCAGTCTCAGCCGCTACCATGGAGATGTACTCTGGCCCAGTAATCCTGAGTGAAGTCAGTAAGCATGCTGCACGGGAATCTCCACCTGTTTGTACACGCACGAGAAACTTGCTTGGTAGATACAGGAGAGGATCCCAAGAAACTTTCCGACTGAGCCGGGCTCCAGGTGTGACACAAATGCTCCAGGATCTTTCCAGTACCGGAACCCGTACGCATCATGCAAGGGATTTCCGCCGACCATGGTGATGAATGTGTACATGAATAGGCCCAACATTAGCAAGACTTTGAAGATGGACAAGTAGAATTCTGCAACGCCAAAGTATCGGACGGTAACCATGTTCAGGAAGGTGTAGAGCAGCATCATGACGACGATGACGGCCTCGACTGGCACTTTATCAGTCCAAAAGGTGAGCATGATGTTCATGGCGACAATCTCGAAAGGGACCAGGAAGGCCATGGAGAAGAAGAAATTCCTGTATTTCATATCAGCATCCTGTCCTGTAGAAGATGAAGCGAGAGAGGATGGCCACTCCATACCAGGCCATGGCTGCGACTAAGTCAGCCAGTGTGTCGTTGAGCATACGAGGAAATATGCGAGCACATACCAAAGCCGAGAGCACCGTCGACCCACTCTGTACCGAAACGGATGAAGGGGGACAGAATGGGCGCATAGGTCACCATCTCGGCGAAGCACTCATTGACCGCCCACATGACGCCGCCCCAGAGGAGAAATGCAATGAAAAGTCCCGCCGGACCGCCCTTGGGCAGGGCGGACCCCATCTGCACGTAAAGAGCTTCATGTTCCGACCATGTCAGTCACGCTCGCTGAATCTGGCGTGTGTCCTCTCGGGAAAGACATACACGTGCCAATTGCTCCTATGCCATGTCAGCGGCGTGCATGTCAGGCCAAGGGCAGCGAGGAAGGCGCCCGACAGAGAGGGCAATACATACCACCAATGGCGAAAAGTTGGACTTCCTTGCCACGCAGACTTCGATGCAACGACTGCGCTCCCGAAGGCATGTCAGTAACGGTGCCGATACCCATGCCGCTCGCACTGGTGTCGGATCGGTCCAGTGCGAGCGTCGTGGCAGGACCTTTCTCCTCCTCCTTGGAATGCTGCATGGCGGCCATGACTATGAAGACAGAGCAGCGCGGTGCTGGCGATGCGGAGTGATGAGATGAAGTTGGACGAGGCCTTCGCTTGGAATTATGGAGATGTCAGCCATCAGCCTATCTCGAGGCGGCGGACGTGGCGCGGAATTGGAGACGGCATGACAGCATGGGCTACATCCATGGCGGCGATAAGGGCGATGATAATGATGGACGTTGATGGTGGCAATACTGTAGCAGGGGGGATTATGTGAAGTCGAGTGCTGTGGACAGGGCCTGGTCGCCGATACGAAGTCGGACCGTCCGACCAACGCGCATACAGGGCAGGCTCCCTTGCGAGATAAGTATACACATGCATGTACTAATGTAGTGTTTGATGTATCCGACCTACACGCCATCGCCGCTTTGAACCTGGCAGGCACGCTCGCTCATACAGTGATGAAGCTCCGGTTTCCATGTCGATGACTTTCGTCAATTGGCGGGCTGGCTTGGCATTGATGTCGGACGACAGAGATGCCCAGGACTATCTGCGCCTGATCTGGTTCTTCGAGAGCGTCCTCAGCCACGTCGAAAGAGGCGCCGACTATATACCGTCACAGTTGCAGCCGCTGCCGACTGTGCAGCCTCGAGAATACGGGGCACCAGCGGCCACACAGAATCCATACGATGCCTGGAGCCACCAATGCACTCTCTCTGCCGCCGCACCAAGCAGCCATTGTCTGCAGGGCCGCGCCGTGACCATCAAAGATAACATTTGCGTGCAAGGCCTGCCGGCAACACTTGGAGCGCCGGCCCCGATCCTTTCCAACCAGAACAAATACCCCGTGTCCCCCATTGATGCCACTGTCGTCTCTCGTGTTCTGGCCGCGGGCGGAACCATCAAAGGCACGTCCACGTGTGAGTACTTCTGCGCGTCGCCTCTGTCCTTCAATTCTGCCTTGTTACTAACCTACAATACAATTCTAGCACGGCTCTCGAACCTTAGAAATCAAGGAGACGATAATTTCGCCACATGGAACCTTAGACAAAATATATACCTATGTACTATAAAAGCTTTCGACGGAAGGACTTCGTGACGTCCAGACGAACGATTATGACAGCTTTAGCTCTTAATTTGGCATCCTTCTTAGGGCGCGGTCTTGTTTTTGTCTTTTAATCTGCATTGCGAAAATAATTGGCCACAGGTGCGGTGGTTGAGGAGAGGAGCTTGAACGAAGACGAAGGTAAAGCACGCGAGGATTACAGGCATCGCTAAACTTAAGAAACGACGTAACCCGCGCCGCATTTTTAGAGAAAATTACTAAGGTGCGCAATTCAGTCTTCTGTTTTTAGCTCAAAACGTTGTTAATTGTAGTAAAGCGTGGGCCGTGTGGCTGAGGCTCAGTTGCTTAACGCCAGAAAACTGTAACCGGTTTCGGGAAACGGTCGACAGCGCAGCACAAGCAAATCTAGCAGAGCGGACAAGTATCCTAGCTGTAAGTTTCCTATGGTCGTATGTACCATGTCTCAAAAATCAACGTTACTATATTCGCATACTACAGATGTTTGTGCTGGGATTTTAAAGCATGCACAAAAGGTTAGACAAGCAAAAAACAACCCTGGGAATCAATGTTGGCAAACAACAATAGCATCCACAAGATGTGTACCAAGCCTGAACTCATTGATTAGCCTCATGGGTATTTTCGCGTTCATGGTGGCACTGTGGTGAGCAGCCACCTTATACCTAGAATAGAAGGACCTCGTCGTGAGCCGCACAATTCGACTTTTAAGTGGGGAAACCTAGTCGAGACCCCATTCCAACCCAGACACATGACGGGCAGAACGCCGACCTCCGCTTCCATTGCAAAACACTTATAACAGTCATTGACCTTGCGCCGCTTGTACACGATTCGCACTCAAGACGTTTCCGGGTGCTTGGATTAGCGTGAACAAACCCCTTGATCGCATCCACGACTCGCGGACAAAAGCCACCCCACGTCATCGTCACCCAATACGCATCGTCCGCACCGACGGCTAGCTACTCCGTATCTCGAGCTGGGCTAAGCTGGAAAATCAAATCATATCAACCCATCATCTGGGAAGTGAAAAAACCAATAAACAGGCCTACCCCTGGATACAGACCATGTCTTCTGCCACACAATCTTCAGAAGCAGCGGGAACCGCATCCGCAACTGCGACAGACCCCCACCCGATTCCCCTCACAGAATCCGAAGTGCTGATCCGTGGATTCCTGGCCGCTAACCCGGATCTCGACAACGACAAGCAATCGCCGATTGAGATCATGACAGATCGATATACGAACCCGGAGTGGCAGGCGCAGATTGACGAGACGATCCGGCACGTGCTGAAGGAGGTGGAGAGCGGGGAGCGCACAAACAAGGTTTACGAAGGACCACGGATGCGGAACGGGGAAGAGGCGTTGAAGCAACTGGCCAAAACGATCGACCACACCGTGCTTAAGCTGGATGCTACGAGTTCCGTAATAGACGGCCTGTGTAGTGAGGCAAGGACCGAGGAATTCAAGGTATGTGTGTCTCTTCCATAACATCCGGCGATCGCGCTATGCAACTACGTTATTCAAGAAAGTTCAACTAACATGTGATTCACAGTCTGTATGCGTTCGCCTAAACTGGGTGCAGCGCTGTGTAAAGAATCTCAAAGGCACAGACGTCCTTGTCGCCTGCGTTGTCGGTTTCCATGAGGGAACCCAAGACACATACTCAAAATGCCGTGAAGCACGTGCAGCCGTTGCAGCCGGCGCAGCAGAACTCGACGTTGTACTCAACCACTCGCTGCTCACAAAGCACAACCGGCCAGATACTTTGACTCGCACCTCCAGAGACTCCGCCATTGACAGCATCACTGCTGCCAACACAGCCAAGAATGCCGGCTCTAGCCGCAACAACTCTACTGCTACAGCCCAAGATGAGATCCCAGACTACAGCGCCATATACAGAGAACTAGCTACCATTCGCTCCCTCTGCCCCAAGACAACGCTCAAGCTCATCCTCGAAACCTCACAGCTGTCAACTACCCAAATCCTCGCGGCCTCGCACCTCGCAGCCGCCGCATCATTCGACTTCATCAAGACGTCAACAGGCTTCAACGGACCAGGCGCCACGCTACCTCACGTCCAGCTCATGGTAGGCGCCGCAGAGTACCTTGCCGCCAAGGGCGTAAGCAGGCGGAAGATGGAGGTCAAGGCCAGTGGCGGTGTAAGGGAACTCGATACCGCTGTCAAGATGCTCGAGGCTGGCGCTACGAGGTTGGGTACTAGCAGTGGTCTGTGGATTATGCAGGAAGCAAGGGCAAAAGTGGGCCAGGAAAAGGTGGCTGCTGGGTTGGCGGCGAGCGAGAACAAGAGACCGAGTCCGGTTACGAGGCTGTATACTGATGATTCATCGTATTAGAAATGGAGGGCTTATGATAGTATATTTGTGCACTCAGGATACAATGCATACGCCTTTGTATCCCAAGCTGCATGCCCTTGTTGGGATATACATCATTTGTGACATGGAAATTATGTATGTCTGCAACAGACAACCCTCAAGTACATGGCTCACAAAAAAAGCCTCCTGCTCTACCCAAAATACGACATCTAAGCAGAACTTAATCATGTCTCAACCAAATAGCATACACATCACAGCTGGCACAAATCAACAGACACAGACAATGGCAATTGAAGATTTTTGGGCAGAGACTACAGAATTCGTATGTAGATCCTCTACCAGCCGTGACCCACAAGGGATATAGTGCATTCCAGGACAGGGAAACCTGTCAGAGAGATTCATCCCGTCATGCCCAACGCCGATCATCCATGAATCATTCTTTTTGGCGTAATGTTTACTCCTCGTCCTCCTCGCCGGCATCATCACCGTCACCCTTCTCGGCGGCCTTGGCCTTCTTCCTCCTGACACGGCCGGGGCGGCCGCCACCGAATGGCGAGGTCAGAGCAAAGTCAATGTGCTTCTGGGAGTCGAGGCGGACCATGAAGGAGGGGACGTTGACGATCTGCTTTCCGACACTATGATTTTGTTAGTCGCGTGCTTTTTTTCCGGAGACCGTCCACAAAGACATACCGGATGTGGCGCTGGCGGATAAGAACACGAGCGTGGTGGATAGACTTGGCGAGACCGAGCTTGTAGACGCAGGTCTGGAGACGGCGCTCCAAGAAGTCCTCAATCTTAAGGGCCAAGACGTAATCGAGCTTCATGCGGGACTCGTCGAGGACACCGACACGGACGAGACGGCGAATGAGGGCGTTACCCTCGAAGAGGCGCTTGGGGTCCTTCTCGTCGAGAGTAAGAAGCGAACTGTCAAAATGTTAGCGCCTTGTCGCTTCTCGAAATTTCGCATTTGCGCAGCAAGCGTGCAATTGAGGAGTAACTCACCGAGCGGCACGACGGATCTTGGACAGAGTCAACTGGACTCGCCAGACCTCGCGCTTGTTGCGGAGACCATACTCGCCGACGAGCTTCAGCTCAGTATCCCTAACCAAGAATTAACCAAGTGTCCCAGACATAAGCGGAGCACGCTCTCGCTCAGTGGCCATGGGGAATCACATACAGACGAGCGGACTCGAAAGGACGACGGGGGACGCTGTACGTCTTGGAGTAGGAGCGGGGCGCCATTGTGGTTGTCGATGGAGGAGAGAAGTCGTGGGTTGCGTTGCGAGCGAACGTGAATTTCGAAGTACGCCAAGGTGGGCAGTGGGCGCACGGACGTTTCCTTTTCGCTTCGGAGTTAGTACTCAGGACGCCGCTTTCACCAATGTACGTTTGTATATATCTAATTTGGCATGACTATAACGCATTCTGGTTAATGGTGATACGTTCAACGCATGTTTGGAACAATCGGTTTATACGTGATTTTCCAACGGCGTACAGTAGCTGACAAGCTTCTCTATGGTGGCCATGAACGATGCAAGTTAGTCAGTCAAAACTAATACAAGCTCTGTTAGTTATTCAATCTAAGGTGTCTTCTTCGAAAACTCTGATTGAGCAAGAAAAATAAATTCTCCATCAATCCATATTCCTCACTGCTTCCACGTACATGTCCAACATTGGCGTTGATGGTCGACAGGCCAGGCTAGCGATGCGCACGGACGCTTGGCATTTGCGGCAACCGCTTCCCACACAGGCTTGCAAAAATACAATCGTTGAACTTTCGAACCTCAGCTTGCCGCACACACAACCACCCCCAACACAAACACAATGGGTCACGCAGCCGGTCTTCGCGCGGGTACGCGCTATGCGTACGTTTTATCCCGAAAAAATAAACTCTAGTCGCAGTGCGATAGCGACGACGACAAGGACGGCATGGACTGACGATGGGCTAGATTCTCGAGGGACTTCAAGAAGAAGGGTATGATCCCTCTCTCGACCTACCTCAAGCAGTACAAGGTCGGTGATATCGTCGATGTCGTAGCCAACGGTACGAAACCCCCCTGAAACCCAGCGAGAGCAATTGGAGGCGGAGGACTTATGAATTTGTGCAGGTGCGGTCCAGAAGGGTATGCCCTACAAGGTCTACCACGGAAAGACTGGTATCGTCTACAACGTCACCAAGTCAGCGGTCGGTGTCATCCTCCAGAAGCAGGTCGGCAACCGATACCTGGAGAAGCGCATCAACGTCCGCATTGAGCACGTCCGCCACTCGCGCTCACGAGAGGACTTCCTTAAGCGCGTCAAGCTCAACTTCGCCAAGCAACAAAAGGCCAAGGAGACTGGCGAGCCCCAGCAGATGAAGCGCCAGCCCGCCATGCCCCGCGGCGAGCGCGTCGTCAGCCTCAAGGACAACAAGCCAGAGAACATCACACCCGTACCTTACGAGACCTACATCTAAACGTTGCAGAAGGTGGTTCGGATTTGTGGGCTGGCAACATGGGACACGGATTGTCAACGGCGTGGTTTCTCGGACTTTTCGATTATTCTCTCTTCTGCACTTTCATACGCATGGAAAGCGACGATATCACGATGCAGATATAGTGGTGTGCCAACATGGCTTTGAGTGACCCCTCACGCCAATAGACATCATCCTTCAATCCCAGTTCCAGTCCTTGCCGTGTTATTGCATTTCTGATGTCATTTGGAGTGCGTTTGGTCGTTGTCGAGTTACGAATACCCTTCAGTAACTACTGGTCTTATGCAAGTCATCTACGCTTGGGCCATATCAGTGCCTCTGAATAGCGTACTACCTCCTATTCTCGATAATGATGGTGATGACGACGATAGCCTTGATACTTGAATCGTGCTTCCGACGGACAAAGAAGATATGTCCGCTCCCGTTCCTCCTCAACTTTATCCTATACCTAGCCTAATTTAGCCGAGGATCGTAAAGGAAGGAGGCATACGATAACAGTCAACCGCCTTCCACTAAACAATCGAAGTGACCTACATACGCTGCGTGTGTAGGCTAGAGAACCTTGCGATTATTCTTTTCCAATTCCCTAAACTGTTCTGGTTCTCTTGTGCAGTCTCTAGCCATGTATTTTCTCTAGTGCTTACTTTCGACTTACTGCACTCGGTTATATAGTTATATACGAAAGCTTGTTCAGGTCGACAGTTTTACCAGTGCCAAGGCTTTTTTTCGATATCGGTAGAATGTGTCAGTTTCAACCTGCATTTGGGCTTTCACCAAGGCATACTGGCATGTCGACTCGCTCTCGCAACGTCATAACCTGAAGATCTTCCTACTACGCGATCCACGTGGTATTGAACGGTGACAGACGACACGGGGGATCTACAATATCCAACTGCTCCGCGTCAAGTAAGGCCTCTAGAATCTCAATTCTAGAACGGACAGTCCACACGCTGCTCGACGCTCTGATATTCCTTTTTTTTCTCTCATTATTCTTACTCTAGCTTCTTACTATCTGCACAGACTGCCCATCACAGCCCACTTCGGTTCTGCCGTGAGTGTGTCTGTTCGTGCCTTTACTTCGCAACTCCACTCTCGACAACCGTCTGATTGTGGGACACTCTGACAAACAAGCCTCATCCTGTACAAGGATTTAGAGTTTTCAATAGTGCCAGAGCGGGTGGGCGTATAGGATGCGTATATTGCTGCGTATTGACATGATGTTGTCGCTTCTGCCTGCAAAGACGGGTACTTGCTCGCGTTAGCCACCTGCGCATGAGGCGGTCACAAGAGGTAGAGGGCACACGGTTGGCCTGACTGCGACTTGGACAGGAATGCCATGCTGCAGGTTGCGCATTGTGATACTGCAGGGGTGGTTTTACACTTTGACAATCGGCACATGGATGAGCGGGTGTTTGTCCAGAGCTGGTGAAGTTGCTCCGCACTTGGAATGATTACTCGGGATTTTAAGCCGGGGTGGCGCATGCGACTTGATGTGGGGGTGCGATGCTTGTTGTTCAGCAGGTATACGCTGACGAGCTTGATGGGAATGGGCTTCGGGAAGCTGAGGCGACTGTGACAAGTATCTTCCTTGCTCTTGCTCGTTCGGACGGGAGAAAAGCGTCTGAGGTGCCGGTACAGGGCGGCATGTATGGCTGCAATGTCAACCACATTCGTATTGCCCTGACTAAGTTTCATTCCTGTACGTACGTACGTACGGTAACTTTTGCTTTCTTTTTCCTGTTAAGAATTACTCCGGTGAAACTGTCGAGATTTCCTCCTTGAAGCGTTATACCGGATGGGCGTATTTTGGCAATCTCAAGGCCGGTTTCATTTCGGGTCTGTTGGGCAAACATGAAGATCACTACTTCTTGTGCAGGCATGTCCTCATGACAAGAGAGCGATGATGAAGAGAGAGATGTCGGCCGCCGACTCCACGATCCGATGGGTCCCTGGTTTGTCGACATGTTCTCTTGCATGGGCCTAAAGGGGAAAGGGTCCAGACACACAGCTGGAACCCCAGTGGCCAAATCCCACACCACGGCTTGAGCTTGAAACTGAACTTTGTCGGTTACGTCCGCTGTAGATTCGGGATGGTAGCGTCAATGACGTGAAGTGTTCAGCCGTCGAGCGCATTCGTATGATGATGCTGGTCTTGGTGGGCATCTAGGCCCTATGGTGGCCTGATTGGCTGGGTCGTGTTCCAAAATTGTCTAGCCGTGATCGATATCTTCAGAATAGATACAAGGTCTGGCCTGGTCTTGACTAGCTACTTGTATACTACACGGCGGTGGCGGCGGAGGTGGCGAGGGGATAATCTGTTGCGTCAGCAAAGTTACTCTTTGTGATTTGGCTTTTGCCAACCAGAGGCGTGGTCATGGTTGGTGCTAGGCCGTGGTGGCCGCCGGCTGAGTTCGACGCCGGGCGTGCAGTAAGAGGTAGCTATTGCCATCCACGTGCTACGTAAGGCAACCGCAGATCGCGGACCGCACGCTCTGGTAGCAGCAGAGCAAACCACTGCCACCTTCCTTGCCCTTGACTCGGGCATCAACGCAGAAAAAGAAAGCACTTCATCAGCATCGGAAAATAGTGCCCTGCATCTCGGCATCGCAAGCCCTTTTCGAGGCATCACAAGCCCTTTTCGAGGCTATCCACGCCCCACAGCTCTATTCACACGTCTCTACGTCATGTATACAAACGGTGTTGACTCGGCTGCAGTAGTGCAGCTGAAACACCAGTGCACGCTGGGTCGTCCGTGCCCTTGGCCCCCGAGATATCAGTCATGCCCTTCTTTACTTCTGCAAGGGGGGATCTTCGAGCCTGTTAGAGTCCCGAGTAATGCACATGCATCCGGGTAGAGTATTACCGAGTCAGATAAAACAGTTTGACAGCGGTGCCAATGGACGACAGGCTTTGGGATGCGAATGCGACCTAATGAACCATCATTAATTGCCACGGCGTCGGCGAAGCGCTAAACAGACGGATTCTCCAAGTGGTTCTTGCAGTGGAGTAAAAGTTTTAGCCAACCTGGAGCCTCTACCTGTTCCCCTAGCGCAGAAGCATACACCGGCGACATTAACAGTTGGCACGGAATCGCACCGTAACAGGTCCACCCGCACATCCCCCGGTCGTTGACCTAGACGAGTAATTCGGCCAGCGCAGTTAATATTTGAACTTGCACATCTCCACCGCTCCCAGCTAGACTGGAATGCCTGCCCATGCTTAGAGACGTCTAGGGCTACGACATATGTACACACCGCATCATGGTCACGCACAATCGTAGATGTCATCCAGGTCCAAAATGGTCGCGATCAGGACGCGTCTGCTGTGTTCCGTTAAGGGCAGCAGCCCACGAGCGGGATTTGCAAGTGATCGACAGGGAAAACAAGGTGTGCTGCTAGCCGCGCGCAACATGCAGGTTGAGTTAGATGTAAAAGTTCACCTCTATTTGACCAGCTGTTCCAACGGTCCAGATCTGTCAACGTGTTTGCAATGCAATGAACGGTCTGGAGAACAACTCACCGTCTCGCGAGAAACTTCGGCTCCCCATGCCGCTGATTGGTAGAAAGCCTAGCTTCTCGCAACCCCTGCCTTATTGCTCGGCAGTATTTGACCTCCTCGACAACAATGAATTCTTTGACTTTCCCCAGCAAAAGGTCGATTTGCCGGTACTGCACCGCGAGGAGGGTGCCTTGCATTAGCCCACGCTACTTGGCCACGCGGCATCCATTACTTTGAACCATAGTCTACCAATCTTGACCAATCTTTGCTGCATTCGAAGGGTACGTCGGCGGGTCCAGTCCCTGCCAGCACGAGACTAGTTGCCCCGTTGTCTCAAATCCAAGGGCCCACCCGACGTGTCAGTCTACCTGGTATGTTTACATTACATAGACCCTCCTCTCGTCATGGGTGTGCACCTCTTTCTGCACTGCACGCCCAGCTCTCGATCTGCACGTCTCAAAAGTTGGCACTTTTCCATTTTCAAAGCTACTGGGCCGCGCAACCCCCTTCGCCATCGCGATGCCCATGTTCAAGAACAAGATCCGATCTGCGCACGGAATGTTCTCCCAAATAAGATCCTCTGACGCTTCCAGGACCTCAGCCTCAACACCCACTTCTGCCCGAAAAGGGAGTCCTAGCGAGCTGGCCCCAGCTTATGTCGATAGCGTCATGGCCCCCGACGCGGACGCGCTGACCAAAGCCGACGGTAGTGGCGGTGCCTTTAATGAACCGCTGGTCCTAGACTTTGCAACCATGCAAGATGGCGCTGAGCCTAATAGAACGAGTGCCCCTCTTTCACCCGTTATTAGCTTGGGCGATCCTGGGCATCGAGGAAGTTGGCACTCGGAGGATGATGACTTTGCCCCGGCACCACAAGTAGAGTTTGCAAGACGCGAGATTCATATTCCCTTTCGAACCAGGTACGCTCCCTTCTTGTATCCCATATTTTCTTTTCCTTCTTGCTTATGATTGAATAGTTCGAGCACTCCTCAAGCCCAACAACATCGCGTTGAGCTGCAAAGACGATTGAGTCAAGAACCAACTTCACCCATCTGGCCTGCTACTCCAGAAAGGAACCGGTCGCGTGCTCATAGCTATTCACGTACACCAGCGGCTACCCCTAAGCGTTCACAGACGCCAAAGAATCCTCAAACACCTAGAAATTCTCAAACACCTGGGAATCCCCAAACGCCCGGAAACCCTCAAACACCTGGCAATCCTCAAACGCCTGGCACTAAGCGAATGTCTGGATACTTTTCAACCCCCCAAGAAATGGATTCTGAGCCACCAAAGATGCGAAGTTCAGTCGATTCGGTAATCTCGTATGAGTCCGCAGCGCCTTCCTTTACGACGCAGCAGCTTGGGCCGTTGCAGCAAAAGGGTGGGACGCTGGATGAGGGCGACAGGCTTTCTCCCTTGATGGAAGATGACCCGCATTCCTTCGATCTGGTTTCCGCACCAGTGGAAAGTGGACGCCCCATCTTCTCACTCGAGACCAGATCCGACCAACTGTTCTCGAAAGAGCACTTAGAGGCCATCTTCGCCGACACTTCATCCTTGCTTCGATTTACGTCATTCCTCAGCGCCTATCGACCCAAATCAGTCCCTACAATGGTGTACTACCTAGATGCACTAAAAGCGTTACGAGCTATCAACTATGCAAATGCTGTCGCTGAAGCGCTAGAACCCATCGATGGCTTGGGTTTTACCGAGACTGGGGCGCGAACCACTGTCAACGCAAGTCTCGAGGAGAAGGCCAAGCAGGCCTTTGATATTCTAGTCCGTGACGATTTGCCAGCATTCATCACGCATGTCTTCGCTCAAGTTGCAAGCTCTAGTATTGCGAAGAGAGTTACTGGCAACCTCCCTCCAATGCTGCGTGAAGCTAGTGAAGGGTTAGCAGAGGTTTTCTGCTTGACAGATCCTTCGAGGGCTGACAACCCAATCATATTTGCGTCTGAAGGTTTGTGTATCTGGCATGTAACATGGGCACCACTAACTGGATATTAGAATTCCACCGCACAACCCAATATGGCGTAAACTACGCTATTGGCCGCAACTGTCGATTCCTGCAAGGCCCCAAAACCAACCGTAACAGCGTGGCCCGTTTCGGAGCAGCCGTTCGCGAAGGCAAAGATCATAGTGAAGTCTTTCTGAACTAGTAAGTAGCGCCTGTTGTTTGGGTCTGGCTGGCTTTTGACTAAAAGTAATCAGCCGTCGTGACGGATCTCCGTTTATGAACCTTCTGATGACAGCACCTCTGTGTGATTCACGCGGAACTGTCCGTTATTTCATCGGCGCTCAAATCGACGTGACTGGTCTTGTGAAAGAAGGCACCGAACTCGATGCGTTCCGCCGCATGGTTGACCAGGAAGACGGCGTTATTGAAAAGGACGAGCCTAAAGACGAATTCCAGGCGCTATGTGAGATGTTCAACAACACTGAGTTGGACACAACACGCAGATTTGGCGGCAACATGCACAGGGAGCATTTGGAGGAAAGGGATGACGCCACCATGCAGCACAAGCCTAGAGTGCTCATTCAGGATCGATCGACTTTTGATCTTGATGCACCAGAAAAGTCAACTCCTTCACCAGACGGACGCCTTGCCGGTCCGTACAAACATGTAAGTTTAAATCGGTGTCTTGCAAGCGATTTTGGACAGTCTAACAGACGAATCAGTATCTTATTGTCCGTCCTGCGCCATCTCTACGCATTCTCTTCACATCTCCTTCACTTCGCGTCCCCGGAATACTTCAATCTCGTTTCCTTGACCGAATTGGTGGTAGTAACCGTGTTCGTGCTTCGCTCGGTGGCGCGCTCGCAGATGGGTCGCGTGGCGTTACTGCAAAGATCCGCTGGTTACCGCACCCTGTCGAGGACCTGGAGGACGCAACGGATGAGGGCCGACCTCGCTGGATTCACTGCACTCCTCTCCTCGGCCAGAATGGATCTGTAGGCGTGTGGATGGTAGTGCTGGTCGACGAGAAGGACCAGGCGTATTCAAACCGTCGTTTCCGTCAGGCACCGCCAATCCCCGCGGACATCCGTAGCAATTCCCTTGCTGCCTCAACACAACCACGCGCCAACACACGACTCAGTGATTATTCTGAAGAAAACATCTACCCCTCCCGTGGAGGTTCGCCTTTGAGAAATGGTCGTGCCAATGGGTTCACTCGTGTTTCTGCTATGGATAACCTGCGTGGACCAGCGAGCCCTCACAGAGCGCAAAGCCCGCTGAGTTATGAGCAGCGTGCGATGCGCTCAGGAGCATCATCCGTCAAGGACTACGTCAATGGTGCAGCCAGTGTGGATTCGTTCCGCATCTAATGGGATGGACTATCATTTTTGAGAGGAAACAAAGCAACGCAGATCGCACATCCCACTGCACACTGGAAACAACATCAGCGTAAGAAAGAACCAATGAGATTGCACTTGGAATACGCATAGGAAGCGGAGGCATATTTGAATTTGCATTGAGCGCGCATACGAGGATTGAATGTTTTGGGAGCCATTTACGAGAGTGTTGACGAATCGTTGTTGTTAATCTACCGGATACCCTTTTTTCCTTTATAGAAATAATTTGAGCGTTCAGTTGATGGATTATTTTCCTGCATGTCTTTGCTCAACAGCGTTTTGTTTGATATGCTTCGAGATGCTCTTGCGCGAAGCATGCAAGGGAGGGATGCATGCATGCAATCTAAGCGAGGCTTCCCCGCGGGAGTGCCGTTTGTCCCTCCAAACAATCCGTCCTACCTCTTACTTCCCCACCTACTCACCACATTCACCTGGTACAGCACAATGTCGACCATACGGCCAATGCGGCCAGACGACTTGCTGCGCATATCCTCAACGAATCTTGATCACTTGACTGAAACATATAATATTGGTTTTTACCTTGAGTACCTGACCAGATGGCCCGAGTTGTGCCAAATTATCGAAGGCATGGATGGTCAAATTGAGGGATATAGTACGTTTTACAAATTGCAACATGGATACGGATATGAACTAACCAAGAAATTAAACAGTCCTGGGCAAGCTCGAATCGTCACCCTTCGCACCTCCAATAAGCCCCTACAAGCCCTCCACCACGGGCGTCGAATACCCCAACTACCTTCCGTGGCACGGCCACATCACCGCCCTGACTGTTGCCCCCAGCGCCCGACGCCTCGGCCATGCAACTGCCCTCTCATCTGCGCTCGAGCGCTCCTCTGACGCCGCCGACGCGTGGTTTGTCGATTTGTTCGTGCGTGCGTCGAATGAAATTGCAAAAGAGCTGTATCGCAAGATGGGCTATAGTGTCTATCGTGTGGTCAAGGCGTACTACAATGATGGCGAGGATGCTCTGGATATGAGGAAGAGTTGCAGTCGGGATAAGAATCGGGAGTGTGTGAGGGCTGATGGTGAAAAGTGGGAGGTTGAGGCTGATGATGTGTGGTGAGGTGAATGCATGCCTTCGTTCAAAAAATTCAACGGCAAAGGACGGACATGAAGAAGACGGGGAGGTGGGCTTGGAAACGATGAGGCGTTGATACCCGGATTGGATGAGAGACTTGGATGTATCCACCGCGGACAAGCAATTGTCTGGACTTGGGAGCTCCATGGCGAACATTGCTATTAATAATGTCTTGCAATCGCTGATAGAAGACATGACGATGAAATGAAATGATTGATGAGCCTATGATCTGTGCGTCGACTTTGGCTGTATGTGCAACGATGATATTAATTGGGCTCAGAGTCAAAGTCATGATTTTGTACAGTAGAGTAATAGGTGAGATGAGATTGGCGAGAGCATAAGGCAGAAACATTTTAAGCAGGTTTGTGAGTGGGTGAGAGACTTACCGCATAGTGCTCACCCGTTTGTTGCTTCACACGTATCAGTTCATTCATATTCACCGCTCGGGGACTTGTGTAACACTAAGCTTGTCTAAGACTCATACCTCTTGCTTGACGCTCATTCCCGAGACCACTGTCGCTTAAATCTATTGTCCCACTTTGAGCTTGCTTCTGCAATGTTAATTACAATCGCAGGCCTCAACCAGAGTTCAAGCAACATTCAAGCAATCCGACTTCACAGGGATCTCACTATGAACAGATCAAACTATCCCCGACGATCAGGGCCGCTTGTACCCCATAACGATGTGAGGTTCAACGTTAACATTAACTTTACGCCCAACGACTGGCAGGTTAGTCCAGGGGAAAGCCACTCATTTCTGGAGGATGTTCGTACAGCCGTACTCAAGTATAGAACAACATCACCCACCCGCTTCAGCGTCCCAATTGAAGTGGCACAGTCTCAGTCACAGAATTTGGGACGATCGGATAAGTTTCATGGCAGCTTTGCTTTGTGGGTTGGCTTCTACAACTTCGGTAGCAGACCCATCTTCGCTACGTGTCGCTTCAAGAGCGAGAAACGAGAAGGCGGCCGTCGTTTAACCGACAAAGTTGAGGTATATGGGAAGAGAATAGGCCGATACGTCCCTCTGGAGGAATTCCTGGAGAAGATGTTTCCTACTTTTAGCGAAATCCCAGTCGGCGACGACGTCATGTTCCAGTGGTGGAAATCGAACGGCTCAGCTTTCAACTGGCCTGGTCTACCCACCGAGTTGAAGGAACGTATCATATCCTTCTGCATGCACCGATCACAGCCTCGTGCTCCGCGCAGACGACCTATCAAAGGCGCCCCAGAAGTCACCGCTCAGTTTGGAAAGTGGTCGGCCTTGCTCGGTGTGTCCCACCAAGTCCGCGCGATATCCCTGCGCATGTGCTTCGTCGGCAGCAGTGACTTGCTATATGACAAGGGACTCTGCATAGATGTCAAAGGTCACCACGCCTTCAAAGACTGTATGCGGCGCTTGGGGAAGTGCTTCCAGATGTTGGAGCCGGGGTCTCTTCCGTCGACCGACGAGATGCGGCGGCTTGCTGATACGTACAAAACGTATCCTCGGATCTACCCAGAGTTATCTCGATACGCGACGTTTCGCCATGCGATCCGCAAGATCAACTTTCAGCTGTCGTTCCTCGACTCGATGCACTTCTTCAAGGTCACAGCAGGTTCGTTTGCACAGTGGTTCCGGAACTTCAAGCTCGACTACGGAATCTTCTGCCAAATGCCTTGTTTGAATGAGATTCGCATCCAGTTGCCTGACGCGAGGGGTTCTCTGTCTGATGGACCGTGTCAGTGGGGTCCTCAGCTATTCTACGGCGAGCCATTCAATTGTCCTAGGATACTGCATCGGCTTATATATGAAAGGGTTGCAGAGGTATTGGCTTCGTATGAGAACGTCAATATGTATGGGTTTATGGATGAAGTGGAGAAGGAGAGCTTCTACAAGCTGAGGAGTGAGGAGAGGAAGAAGGTGAGGTTCACAGCGGAAGAGATTAGGGAGCTATACAGGCAAGATGGAGGTGGGGTCGAGCTTGAGAAAAGTATCATTCCGGGTATACAAGAGGATGTGGTAGAAGAATCGGAGGGGCTCGTGATACAGGATGCCTTTTGGCCACCGAAATGCCGGTGCAAAGTCCGGTGCTGGAAGGTGTTGTACCCAGACACGACCTAAGGGTTAGAGTGTTGGGCACTAGGATACCTCTATTTCTTGTTTCCTGCGCGAGTCGTTGCCGTGCAGCATACGGCTGCCGAGCATGAACATGGAGCCGACAATGAGTGCAGTTCCCTATTTGTATATTAGCTACTTGCATCAATCATGCACCTAATTCAGACTAAGAACATATTTACCGAAAACAGTATCAACCATCGATATCCCTCCCGAACATGCTCGTCTACAATAAGTGCTCCGCCAATAGGCGTCCCGATCAGACTCGAGATGGTGATGACGCTGTAGAACGCTCCAGTCCTCGCGCCGAACTTGTCGTCTGGCGTAATCTGTCCGATGATCGAGGTTGGGAGTGTGTTTACGCTGCTGGAAAAGAAACCGTATGCGCAGACGAAGAATATTAGTGTGGAGAGGTTGGTGCTTAGGAGCCAGAGGAAGAGACAGAGGCAGCCTGAGAGGAACGTGACGGGCCAGAGGAGATTGAATCGGCCTATGCGGTCGCCTAGGAGACCGCCTCTATATTGACATTAGAAGGGATGTCTGGTATAGGGTTACGCTGGACTCACAATGTTCCACCAAGCATGCTGCAGCCATTCATCATACAAAGGAAGTATTTGCTAACATTGTTTCCGGGGTATATATTATCAGCGTAAGTTTCTAAGATATTGTTTAGTAACACGAAGGCATGTCTTTTGGGGGCAGAACTACTCACTGACATAATACGCCGGAAGCCAAAGACCGAGGATAGCAAACCACGTCCCCACGCAGAGAACCGCATACCGAGGATCCAAGAACCCACCAAAGTCTACCCGAAAGGTGCTCTCCTTACAGCCCGAGCTTCGAACAGGCTTACTAGTGCACAAGCACAACGCAATCGAGTAACAAACCCTACATCCCTGTCAGCCTTCTATCTCTCAAGCAACGACCAGTATCCAACCCACACAACCTTGCCAGCCGCCAACCTCATCGCAACGCCAAACCCCCATCTCGGCATCACCTGTCCCAGCATCAACGGAAACCCAATCCCCCCAACCGCCGACCCCATCGACACGACCCCCAACGCCAACCCCCTCCTTGCCTTGAAATGCTGCCCCACAACCGTAAGTGCAGGCTGCACCCCGAACGAAATCGACAACCCCATCAGAACCCCCTGTATCAAAAACACAATCCAAAACTGGCCTGATTGCACAAACGAAAGCACCACCAACGCCGTCGTAACCCCGAACCCCGAACCCACCAGCAACCACTAACATCGCTTCGACTTAGCCCTTGAAAACCCCGACGAGAACACACACACACACACACACACATGAAGTGAGAGTATACATGTTGTGTAGGAAGGGGGGGGGAAGACAAAGCAGAGAGAAAAAAATACATACCTTGACACCAAACCGATCACACAGCGCTCCCGAAAGCGCTCCCATAAGATTCGTCAGCCCCATCTGCAGCGTCCCTACCAAAGCTATACTCGAACTGGAGCTCGAGGACAGAAACTCGCGCGAGTAGTAGTCCTGGAAGAAGCCGAAGCTGCTCATGAGGCCAAAGGAGGCGTAGAAGATTAGCGCTGAGCCGAGAACGGTAAGGGGGCCACCGAGACGTGCTTGTTGGACGGATTTTTCTGAGGATGGAGTGGTGGAGGTGTGGGTGGAGGTGGAGGAGGGACTGCTTTGAGGAGGGGTTCGGGGGAAGAAGAAGAAGAAGAAGAGGGGGATGGGGTTTTCAGTCATGTTTGAAGGAGCGAGGGAAGGAAGGAAGGAAGGAGAGATTACTGGGTATGGAGAAGGATGGGGTATGCATAAGGGGGAGAGTTAGATATAGTCGGGGAGGAGGGGGGGTGTTGGATTGTCCATGTCGTCAGTGGTTGTCGCTGTATGTCACGCTAGATGAACATGGCGGTACAACAGAAAACACTCCTTTTCTCCACGATTTCCCGGCTGTAGTCAGGCTGGCAAAGAAGAAAAAAGAAAGGGGGAAAGTCGGGAGGGAGGGAAAGGGAAGCCGGGTTGATGCTTCTTTTTTTTTTCTTGTTCCTTGCCCCCGTCCCGTTCGTTGTACTACACGTATAGAGACGTTGAGCGCGTATCGTGGGTAAGGTGGAAGCGGAGCTTGCGTGTGTATGTCTGTGTCTGTGTGTAGGGGCTAGGAGGAAGTTGGAAATATTAGACGAAGAGATGAAGGACATGATGCTGTTATGATGTATTGCTATTGGCATACTAAACGGATATCTATCCTCTTTTCGACCCTATGCCTTCTCGAAGTGTACTTCTCCGCCGATGAAAGCCGTGCGGGGAGGGGGCAAGCTGGATACGTGCAGCGACGGATGTATGCAGGAATTACTTGTAACCAAGCTGTTATTTCTTCTTCTTCTTCTTTTTTTTGACGGGCTCGCTAGATTTGACAGTTGTTGTGATACCGGGTGATGTTACGTATGACGCGAGCAGATGGTTTTGGTGCGGGATTGGCTGGCGACGGGTTGGAGCGATTGGGTGGTGGGTTGTGACACGTTGGTTGGATTACTAGTATGTTACTCAGGAGACGGGATTAGTCGATTTGTGGTTTCGTAGATTGGATTCTGGACGTTTTGAATCATTGGATGAAGTGATACCTCGTATATGCAGGATTGTACACGATATTTGGAATTGTGGAGCGATCGATATCCGTTGTCATTAGGACGTTGACATCAATCAGAATCGGCATCAGTAAGATCCCAATGCCTAATTCCGAAGTCTCTTTTGTCAGCGTTAACTTTTTTTAGTATCATGATGATTTGACCGAGTGCCTCTTATGCATCTTATCACGCTGGTATGTCATTGTACACTTACAACGTATAGTCCCATTCTTGTTATGAAGTTGGCGTTGTTGTCACTCTAAATGCACAATTAGAGCCAAAATAATTCGCGGTCGTAGCAGTAGGCAGCCAGAGAAGTAAGCATTTAAAGCAATATACCACTCTTTTCTGTATTGTTCGCGGCATGCCAGTATGATATTTGGATATGATCAGCCCCACAACGTACGGCTAATATATTGAGAGTATCGAGCTGCACCCGCCAATACAAGTGCATTGGTGCGATTTCCTATGAGATACACCCCGCCCCATGCCTGGGGTGTTGGAGTAAAATCAGAAAACCGAAATGTAAATGAGACATTTTGATACCAGCGACATAGAAAACAGGACTCTAGAAATGATAAATAGAGAACGAAAGCAAAGATTATACATGAAAACCCAAGGAAGGAAATCGTGGTATCAGGGCAGACAGACTCGCGCAAGTCGGAAAAGAAAGAACATGCGATATGTGTGAAATTACATGGTAAATAGAGAAGAGGCATAACGTCGCGCGTACAGTACGTAGTTGTCTGATAAAAAAGGAAAACGGAAAGCTTGCAATGTGGCATATATAGAACCAGGAAGATGCAAGAAAGAGCCAAGAAGCGAACAGACTTCTTAATCTCCATCCCACATCGGGGGCGTCCATTCTTGGCCAGGATAACTCGTAGCCTTCATGACGGGCTCGTCATCGTCAAGAGCAGATAATTCAAACACTTGCCTATGCTGACTACCGGTCCGCCCCCAACTACTTCCCGCGCTGCTAAAGCTACCACCAATAGTGCGCAAGCTGCCAACTTGACCACCGCTAGAGACGCTGCGTTCGAGCTCTCTGGCTCGTGCTCTTGCTGCTTCGCGCTGTTGCCTTTCGCGTGCAATGGCCTCGCGGCGCTCTCGTTCGCGCTGCACGCGCTCCATGTGCTGGATGTTTTCTTGTTGGAGGAGTTGCCGACGGAGCGATTCGGCACCCATGTCTGATAATGTGCGTTGGGGAGATGCAGCCATTGAGGCGGGCTGGGGATGTTGCAGCATTCCGATGGATGGCTGCCGTGGTCGGGACTCTAGTCTTTGACTACGGTGTTCTCCATCTACGTTTGTATTGATGTTGGGTGGCCGAACCGCATCAGGGCGACTCTTGTCCATGCCTTCGTTGGGGACACCAATTCCATCGTATGATGGTGGTGCCTCGTCGGGTATTTGTGCGTCGTATTCTGATGATCTGTTCACTGGCGCCTGATACATGTCTTCTTTTGGAGAGGGATTTTGATGGTATTGCTGTCCATCATTCTGATACATCTGCTCATCAGGGAAAGCATTTCTTGTTGGTGAGTAAGGTAGGTTGGGAGGTGGATTCACTGTGCCAGCGGGTCTTGTCGAATTGCGTGATTCAGGTAAGGGGTATGCTGCGGGCTGTGGAGACGGCTCAGAACGTGTCGGGACTTGCTGCTCGTAGGCCGGATGGCGGCGAGTTGGCAAAGGCTGTTCGTAACGAGGCGACTCAGAATGAGGGACTCGATAGGGTTGTGGAGAGCCTGAAGGTAAAAGCTCACGAAATCCACCTCCTTGCGCATGTTCATGTGGAACTGTGTTTGTAGGCGTTGTGTGCTGGGGGGTATGTGGCGAAGGTGTTCCTGCAGCTCGTTCAGCTTGTTGCTGCTGCTGAGCGTTGAAAAGAGCCTGCATGTACTGTCCCTGACGTGCCCGGACAATCTCCTGTTCAGTGGCTCCTGCTGGAAAATTGAGATGCCAGGGACGGTCTTGCTGAGACACCTCTGAGATACTGCCCATCCTTGGTTTTTGAGTTCGCTGAGCGCCATGATGAGGCGGATAGCTGTACAAGGAAGCTGAACGCGATATCGGTGATACTACGTGCATGTTGCTGTCATCGGAGTGTGACCGACTACTCTGGTACATTTGGGATTGCCCGGATATTTGTGGAGAAATGGGTGGCATCCATGGATCTGCATACTGCGTCGTGGGATGATTCACATGTGCTGCCTGAACATGTTGAGGTGGATATATGGGTTGGTCCTGCCGGTTTGAGTGAGCTACGTAAGCTCCAGATACATGACCGTACGCAGCAGGTATCGGAGTTGCTTCGTAGCTGGGCTCTGCTGAGGTAGCATTTTGTGAAACATAGCTCTGGCCCGATATTGGCGCGCCGTTTTGCCCTGGCAATGGGCGGGACGATTGTAATTGCTGTTGCTGCTGCTCATGGTAAGGATCTCTATACTCGCCTTGCCCATACGCAGCCTGCTCCTTCTGACGCTGCATTTGTAGTTGCTCGTACTGTTGTCGTGCAGCCACAGTTGCGGCATATGCCCCTCTGTTGTCCTCAGTTTGCTCATCATTAGGCCAGTAATACTCTCCATTCGGAGGATTAGGAAATTCTTGACGCAAACGGTCGAACAATGGGCCGTGATTGTGCATTAGGGAGCTGGTGCGCACTGGACGTATGTTAACCTGTGGCGAGGGCTGGCCGCTTTGCTGAGCCTGATGCTCTTCTGCCAATTGCTTCGTTCGGAGAAAAGCAGAGGGCTCCTCTGGACGGGTATCCGATATCGACGGTCTGGGTGACTCCGTCTGTTGAGAGGGTTTAACCTGAATTGGTTTGTAAACTTCCTTTACAGGATCCCATTCACGACAGACCTGAGTTTTTGTAGAGTCTCCTTTGGCCTTTTGCGCTTTCTTGTCCTCTTTCGACGACGAAAGTTTGAACTTTGTGACCATGCCATCAACGCTTGGGCCATCCTTACCAAAAATCGCACCTAGCCCCGAATTGCGCTTCGGCTTGGCGCCACTTGCAACGTCTGGTTGGTTCGACTGGCTAGAGTGGTTAGGTACGTTGGCTGTCGATTGCTGGTAAGGGATGCTATAGAAGGCCGCAGGATTCCTCTGCTTCTTGAGGTCAAAGAGTGATGATTTCTGGTTGGCCTGTGACTGCTGATCCACGCTTGGACGCTTGACCGACGAAGCTGGTTTTAGGCGCCCTGGCCCTTCTGAATTCAAATTTGAACCAGCCGAAATGGTTTCCAGGTTTTGCCGTTGCTGTGAAGAAGCCTGACCATTTCCACCAAATTTCTTGAATATTGACGAAATTTTGCCTTTTGAAGAAATCTTCTCGTGTGATTTCGATGCTTCGTAGACAGACGACTGAGCTGAGTTGGTAGACTTTCGCTTTTCCATATCCTGACGAGACGGGCGATCTGTTTGTTGTTGCTCCTGCCCCAGGTCTTGGAATTGGGAACTAGGGGTTTTACTTTGTTCTAGTGGAAAATCTGGTACAATCTGAGCAACTGGCGAAACTCTTTTGGCACGGGGTTGGTGCAAAGCGAGGTTCGCGATGTGGGTAGTCTGAGGTTGCTGGTCATGTGCACCTGGTGTTCCTGATAGTCGCTCTTGGGAATTTGCCTCGCCAGAGACACGAGGTGGGTCAATATATGCTGGTCGTGTAGGATCTAGTGGTTGGGCAGTCCGTAAGATATTTTTTGGTGGGGGTGCGCCAGGGGTAGGGGGCGATTGGACAGAATTCCAAGATGTGTCCAAAGGTTCTGCTGGAAGTTCAGAGTAGACCGCGCCTCCTTGCGATAATTGGTGCTGCTCAGCGTGGTTTCTACGTTGCCTGAACGCCCGACGTACTCTTATATCGTCTGGAGATGCAGACTGGTTGATTTGGTCTTGGGGCTTTCCATCTTGGTCCGCAGGTCCAGCAATGAAGCTCATTGGTCGATCTGTGCTGTATCTTTGCTGCTCACCATCTTGGGATTCACGTGTTACCTGAACATTGGCAGCCTCGGGCTTAGTTGGTGACTGTTGCGGTTCTGGACTGGGTACCCTTGCCTCTGAAACTCGCAACGGCTGGCCCATTTCGTCGCGCAAGTCTTTCACAATTCCATTGTAATCAGCGTAAAGATCCAAATCATTGCCTTGGCCATCCGAGGTGTGGGTGTCATGTGATGGGGGACTCTGCCTCGGAATCTGGACCGGAGCTCTTGACTGCTTGTTAGACAATTGAGGCTGCATTCTGCAGACAGCAGATGGGTTCGGTTTTCCAGGAATATTTCGAGAATAAGGGGCGCTGCCTTCTTCGGAAACCATGGCAGATATCTGCGATAGGAGAGAACCACCAGTTTTTGCCGGAAGGGCCATGGTAGAGTTGGGCGCGGGCAACTCGTAGGCTTGGTGTCTTGATTTGGGGATGTTGTTTTTAAGAGGCGCAAGTCCATCCGATGTTGCGCTTTGTGAATCGTCGTCACGCCATGTTGCGGCCTTTGCCGTCTCGGGTTGACCTGGAACCATGCGCGGAGGCTGGGCGAGAGGCGTGGCTAGATGACTCTCATTATTCATCGCACCCAGCTCAGTGGCATCGGACGGCGACGGAGCAGCAGGACGACGGCGGTGCCATGGCGAAGCGGGTGGATTAGTATGTAGTCTCTTGCACGGCGTGAAGAGGCGACGCGGGAGTACAGCGCGTCTGCGAGGTGTCAGCTTAGACCCCCGCCAGGTTGGGGCTTAGCGGAGCTTCCCCATGTATTCGTGTTGCCCCGAGCTGCGGGCCTGAAGCTGTACATAGCGGTAATCTCCCCAACGGCTTTTGAGTCAGGCCCAGTTGTCTTCTAGGCGCGCACTGTTGATGAAAATTTGTTGGTATTGGTGCATTACTTGCTTTCGTTGGCCCCCAGCTCGGATTGGCGAACCATAAAATGGTCTGAGGGCACGTCGTGCATTTCCCCCCCCGATGGTCGTCATCATCCTTGGCCCTACTTAGACCGCCGCTCGGTTCCCGCACGCTCATTGCCTCTGAGATAGTACACCGCTACCGGTAATTTACATGCCGTGTCTCTACCCTCTAGACGCTCGCTGCTTGCAAAACCTGCACTACCATCGTGAAGGTCTGCCGACAATCGTTGGTCTGTGTTATCAATTCTGCCGATTTACCCAACTAGAGCCGTCCAAATAGGTCTGGCACCATCGGCCTTTCATCTCGTATTCGGCACAAGTCATGTCGAGATGCGATCTATTCACAAAGGACTTTGTCAATCATAACGGGCATACCTAGCGAGATAAAATGGCGCCCAAATCATATCGTGTATGTATGCGCTGGGAGTGGATCATGGTTCTATGTCGGCGGTTGATCATTATTACTATTATCAATGTCCTTGGTGGCAAGTCTGTTAGCAAGCCCAAAATGATATCTATCGGTGGGTGTAGAGGTGTCGGACTCAGCGGTTGCAACAACAGGGCTGAAAATTGAATGGATCTTCTGCGAAAGTTTTAGTTTCCTTCATGACGACTGGAGACACTAGGTCCGGACTTGGAAATTACATTGAAATAGATATAGAGATATAGAAGAGGCTACCAGTCGTCGAGTGAAAAGAAAAAAGATATATATCAAAGCACCCAAGTAAAAGGCCAAAACGCCATATTGAGGTTCAGGCGAACAGGCCCGGTTACCCCTCACAGCTTCTTAGTCGATCAAGACAATCCCTGGTAGTAGTTGCGGCATATGCCATAAAGGAGCGAAATCACTTCTCTGCCTTTTCGCGCCCGAAGCGACTTTTGCCTTTGGCAAAAAAGCCCTTGGCACTGGTCATACCCTTCCCACCCAGTACGTTGGCAGTATGCAGCAGATCTTTACCCTTCATCTGCACTTGCTGGTTCACAATGCGTCCACCAAAACTAGACCCAGAAGGTGCATTGGCAGTGGGAGAGCCAGTGTTGGTAGGAGCGGCCGCACTGGCATTGTTATGCTGTTCAGCACTTGACTCGTGGCTACTTGACCCACCCAGTTTCCCGAACAAAAGTGAGCCAGTGTGTCTGTGACGAATAGAGCCAGTAGGCGCTCGTTGCACTGGATATGTTTGCGTTGCCAACTCGGGCTTTGCATCCAAAGTTGCTGTCAGCCAATCATTTAGCCCATGGTCTACACTCGCCCAATATTCCCGGGTCTTGTTGTACGTATCAATTCGTTCCGTTGCCGAATTGAGTGTTGCGATCTCTCGAGCACCCAAGGGCTTGTCTGTGGCTGGCGACTTGGTAGAAGATTCTTGCGCCACGGACGCTACAGGCGCTGCAGCAGGAGTCTGAGCCTCTTCATTGCGTGCTTCAATCGCTGGCTGTAATTCTGCAGGTTCCGGTGTTGTGGCTTTTTCAGCCAATTTGGGCTCTTCAGACACCGCGGGAGGCGGATCGTGTTCAGCAGTAAAGCGTGGAGGAAGATCCACAGCTTCGGGGTTTTCTTCCGTATTCACAACATGAAGACCCGGTGAACGCGTAGCCTCTCGAGCGGGGCTGATTATAGCCTCTGTAGGGTCCAAAAGAGAAGGTTCAGTCGGCTTTTCGCTATCACCGACAGAGTCAGGTTTGGTAACAGTCGGAGTATGACCAGTGTGTACAGCAATGCCAGGGAGAGCCACAGGTGGTTGATGATGTTCCTGTTCTACAGCTCGCTCTCCAGCGGATGTAGGCTTTTCGGGCCCGTGTGAGGCTGTTGCAGGCTCTGCTGAGGGAGTTTCCTTTCCCGATTCAACTGGCGTTTGCATCAGCGAATCGCCCCCTTCCCAACTGAACCTCTTGATGACAGGTTTTGTGGGGTCTTCGGATTGTGGGAGAAACGCAACAGTCGCTGCTTGTGGTGGGTCTTTGGCTATGGTCTCGCTCTTTTGAGAAGATCGCCGAGAAATGCGGTCTTCTTCAGCCCAATAGCTCTTGTACTCGTCAGGGAGGATCGAGCTGGCACGATTTGTACCCGGGCTGCGTGGTTGCAGTGGAGCTAAACTTGGTTCATCCGCTGGTGAGTCGGGGATATTGAGAGGACCCAAACTGGCAACAATTTCCTTTCGCAAACGATCACTTTCTTGGTCTTCGGCAGAAGTATCGGTGCTAAGTTTTTGATCAAAGCTTGGGCGAGTCAACGGATCCTCCTCGGACGGCGAGGGGGTTTCTTTCGAGGGAGGCGATGGCGGAAACTCGGATTTTGGAGTGTCCTTGGCAGGGGGTGTAGGTGGTGCACTTGAATTAGATGTTATCGTGCGATCAAGCTGCAATGGCCTAGGGAGATAGATGTTGCCATGGTCAACAGATGCCTTTTTTTCCTTCTCAGTTTCAGATGGGTCTTCGCCCGCCCCCATAGTTGTACGGATAGATTCAACCATTGCAGCTCCGGCGTTTCGAAGGGCGGCCATTGGGTCGGAGTTGTCTGCCTCGGTTGAAGGAACTTCAGCAACTGATTTCTTAGCAGTTGTGGGTGTCAAGTCAAGACTCTCGGAGGAAATTTGGTTCCTCTCCACATTGCCTAACCCCCGATCCTGCTCCCCATGTTCTGAAGGGGTCATAACTGTGGTTGTGTATGATTCCCACTGGCCGGGCAGGTGGGGACGGAACTCTTTAACCGGACTGCTGGGTTTTGATGGACTAGCTTTTGTTGGAGACGCTGCACGAGAATTGCCACGACTTCGCTCCCATGACTGAACGCTATTTCTTGAAAGATTCGACTGTGTTGACCCGCGTCTTGAAGAAGCTACATCGCCAAACTTGCCGGCTAGCGCCTGCACACGGCCTTTGCTGGGTGATTCTGAACGGTCGCGGGGTAAAACATCTTCGATAGGGGATTGTGTATTATGGGATTCTAAGAACATGTTCTGTGACTGACGCTGCGCGGCTCCTAGATCCAGAACCCCACTGTTTGGGCGGCTGTTAGTTGAAGTGGCGAGATCCGCTTCGCGATTAGCATATGCAGAAGATGGTCCCTTTAACCCGCCATCCATGCCTTCAAGACTTGCGTCGTCTTCAGTCAAGAAAAGGGCGGATTTTGGTCTTGGAACGTCTTTGTTGGCTGCTAGCACAGGTGAACGAGCGGGACTGTCACCACGTGTCGGCGTAGCAAGACCACTGCGAGGGGTAGACGAGCTTGAAATGTTTCGGGAGTGACCCGGAGACGGCTTTTGTGGAACGTGGTGCAGTGAGTCAACATTGTTCGCTGGCGTTGGCTGGGTGACGGGTGTTGTGACTTCACCAGGTTCCTCCTTAATCACAGGTGTATTTCCTTCTGCTTGATTGCGGATCTTTAACGCTGAAGCGGCAGAGCTAGGGACACGGCTCATGATTGGACTAATACCAGAAGTGCTTCCAGTATTGCTTCTTAGAAGGTCTGAGCTCGTGTCGTTTGATGTCGGTGTTGGCGGAACCGAGCGTTGGTCATCAGTACGAGTGAATGCCTGATCGACAACAGAGCGTAGACCCTGATCGTCCGACAGTGAATTGGCGGGGTGTTCCTGCTGGGAAGGGCTGGGGTCGGACTGGATGGTTTTGGGATCAAAGTTTGGTAGATACTCGCTCTTGCGCTCGGCGACTGTTTCCATGGGTTGCAGGGATTTTCCACCCTCATGAGCGAGCCCTGCATCATCCCGTGTTGGTGATGAAAGAGAGTCTAGGCTGGGTCGTGATGATTCTAGCGACCGACGTTCCTGATCTTCTTGGTGGCGCTTGTATATGTCTGCTGGTCTGATAAAAGGCAGCGGCTTATCAGATGCACTGCCGGTGCGCGGTCGTGGGGAAGTCGCTATCGGTGAACTTGCCTGGCCTATACTGCTTTTGCGCGGAGGGAATTGGGATTGTGAGGGGGGAGTGAAATCGGCAGGCACCTGCGACATACGCGTCTGCAATGGCGGAGGCACTGCAGAGGGGCTGAAATCACCCCTCCCACCCATATCATAGCCTGCGCCAAAGGCATTACTATCTGGCAGCCCCTGGGGTTCTCTATGTGGCTGGGCATGAGCATGCTGGGGCTGAGGAATGGTCGATGAGAATGCGCGTTGTTCCTCTCCACGCTCAAACGAATTCCTGCGGGCTTTTGGTAGCGGTGCTTGGAGGGAGGGGTCGGTGAAGCTTCGTGAGGGCTGCTCTGTGCGCTGGGCGTAGTATCGCTGCGCAGGAGGTTGGGCATTTTGGGGTTCCTGGTTCACGCCGTATTCGTCATACTCGTCGTAGTCGCCCCAGTCGTCGCCGTCGTAGGCATTCTTCTTTGCCTGGACCCATTTCTTTGTTTTGGAGCGATTGACATTTGTCTTGAAGGACACAGGTTGGCCGGCAGAGAAGGGCGAGGCGCTGCGATCGCTACTACGAGTCAGTCTCGCTGGAGGGATTGCGCAGAGGAGCAAGACCTACAGCGGTGACCTGGCTTCCTCCTGGAAGCGAAATGGTCCAGCCATGGTGGCGGACAGTCAAGTTGCGTGGATCGGCTCTGCACAGCACAATATAGCGTAGGGCTCTAACCGGGGCTAAGCCCAAAGCCAGCTATGTCCAACAGCGCATACAATGGTAAGAGGGGACTGGGCGACTATCTGCAAAGACAGACTGTCCAACAAGAAAGCTGTCTGTTCGCCGCGCGAGTGCAGGCGTGGGTGAGTAAAGGCTGGGACGCAGGGAGAGAGGGGACTGTGGATGGCGCCGACCGAGCTTCCGGGAATGATACGTACGTCACCTGGTGCGCACGACCAAGGTTCAATCTCACCAAACACGACAAATCGGCTCAAACGCTAATGGCAGGGAGTCGCAATAGGGGTCAAGGATAAGCATAAGAAAGTTGAGGAGCGGGACATTTATTTGCTCGGCTTGTGCTTGCCAATTCTCTCGCACGACTTCGGGGTGATGCAGCGGCGGGGCGCAGGGCTGGGCGCCACAGCAGTCGTCCCTGGATGGTTGTGGCGCAGGCAGCCATAAAAGGAACCGTCCGGACAAGGGCCCCTCTTGGAACTAACACGTTCCCCCAACCGCCCTCGACTTTCCATTCCATCCCAATTTCCCCCATAATCCGCCGCGTTTCCTCCCACAAGCGAGTCCGATTCTGCGCCGCTCGCCATCACACATTGAATACTACGCTCAACCCCATAGCCACCAGCCGATACACGTAGCCGCTACCCGAGCACCATTGCCAAGTCGCAGCGCCTGGCCACCCTGCCGATACGCGGCGCGCTGCCCCTTTCCGCCTCGACGCCTCGACTCCCCGACTTGTCTACACGTTGTAATTTGCAGGCACCATGGCCGTTTCCATCCAGGACCGTACCGAAGAATTTCGCTCCATTCTTGCACAGGCCCAGCGGCGACAGGCGCAGTCCAAGACGGGCGCGCAGAGGCAGTCGCTTTTGACGGCACAAGAAAAAGCCCAGGCAAATGCCAGTCCGCGACGTCAGCGTTCCGAGTTTGCGCGCAATGCCGCAGAGGTTGCGCGCGGTGTCGCAAGCACAATGCAAAAATTGGAGCGACTATCACAACTAGCTAAGCGCAAGACGCTCTTCGATGACCGCCCGGTCGAGTTTGACGAACTCACCTTTGTTATCAAGCAAGACATGTCTGCGCTCTCCGGGCAAGTGCAGGCGCTACAGCAGATGAACGCAAAACTACACCCCAAGGCGAAGCCCGGCCTAGACCAAGAGGGCGAGCACAACAGTAATGTCGTCATGTTGTTGAAGGACAAGCTGCAGAATGTGGGCACAAACTTCAAGGATGTGCTCGAAGTGCGGACCAAGAACATGCAAGCGTCCCGTTCACGGACCGAACAGTTCCTTTCCTCGGCTGCGCAGCAGTCCCACAGCAGCCTCGAGCCGGGCAGGACAGATTCGCCACTTTATCAGACACCCCAGCGAGGACGATCACCAGGAGGATTTGGTAGAAACACCAACGCAGTGCAACAAGACTTGCTTTCTCTTGAGCCATCTGGATCGTCTGCCCTTACGCGAGGAGGAGCGCAATCAGACGCGCAGCTACTGCTCATGGAAGAGGCACAGCCACAGAACATGTACATTCAAGAGCGAGGGCGAGCCATTGAGTCGATTGAGTCGACGATCCAGGAACTCGGTGGCATCTTCAGCCAGCTTGCACAGATGGTGTCTGAGCAGGGAGAGCAGATTCAGCGAATTGATGCCAACACCGAGGATGTTGTAGACAATGTCGAGGGTGCGCAGCGAGAGCTGATGAAGTACTGGAGCCGGGTGCAGGGCAACCGATGGCTCGTGGCAAAGATGTTTGGCGTGCTAATGATCTGTAAGTGTGGCTTTGGCACTTGACGTGGGTGACAGCAAGCTAACATGGCGCAGTTTTCCTTCTTTGGGTACTCATTTCTGGTTAACGTTGTGTGTAGGATTTTCCATGTTTGTGCATGACTGGCGTTGGGAAAGAGGACAAGAGATGATGCTGGGTTGGTCTGGCATGGCTCTTAGCGGAGCCCTTGTCGCATGAGGCGTTGAGCTTTTGTCATGTGTGCTTTTCTATCTTCTTGTATTGATTTCATTTCTATCCATGTGGGCATTGACGAGTTCACGCTGCATGAGTGGTCCACGTAGAAACTTGTAATAGACTGTACTGTACGGTGCTCTTGGCCAACCTGTGCAATGGTGTTGGACACTTTATCTTGTATTTTATTTTATTTTTAGCCGAAGACGTGTCTGGGGTACGGTATAGGTGTATGTACTTGTGTACATAGGTATAGCTCACTCTGTGGGTAGCCGTCTGTGCACGGGGATTTAGCTGCATATGTAGGTATGGCGTGCGGGCCGGTATGTCTAGTCGCTTAAGTCGGCAGTAGCACCATGGCGACGCCCTGAATAGATTTGCGTCACCTGAGCATGGTACTTGAGAGAGTGTGCAGGTAGAGTGTGTAGAGCAGGTAGATGGAGAGATGGAGAGATGGAGAGGCGCGAATGAGAGCAATACGGAAACATGCAGAGTCGGCCTTTGGTGAGGGGCGTGTGATTGGCTGGCGGTGACGGCATGCTACCGAGGCTAGGGTGGTCGCTGTATCACCAATGTCGCGAACAGAGATGGCATCGACTGTACATGGTAAGCCGGCATTGGCATTGGCATTGGCGGCGAGACTGCAGACTGGTGGTTTGGCGGTGGGAGAAGAGCCGGGTCGCTCAGATGCAGCGGGGTCCAAGAGGGAAAGTGATGGACGCGTCGCTGATAGCAAGTGGTGATTGAGTTGACAGTTGACAGACGCCACGGCACGGCTCATGGGCCGGGAGGGCTAGATGGAGTCAAGTGGGCATAGCCTTATGGCAGCACTACGCCTATCGCAAGACGACGACCGGGGGTGCGGACAAGATGACGACAAGAGACGGCGCCACGTCGGCCGGACGGGTACATGGATTCGTCGATAGGGTTTCACCGTGGCCCACTGGCGGCCGGCTTGGGGCTGGCAGGGCATGGACGGGCAATATTGCGTGGGCTGGGTGGATGAATGCGGATCAGAAGCGTAGCGACGTGAGCAGATAGGCATCTCCACCCCCCAAAAGCAAAATGGCGGCCTCGAGACGGGCGAGAAGGGCGAGAAGGGCGTGGGCCAGGTGGGCAACTCGCCCGTCCCCTGCTGGCCAACCCCCCATGGCCACACTCGCATCAGCAGGCACATGATCATGGGTCACCTTTTCCTACATACTAGCGCCCTGCCTCACTAGCATACATCCTCACACCGACTTGACGGCTTTGACGCCTGACCCGCCCGTCTGCCAGTCTGCTAGTCAGCCAGTCTGCCAGTCTGCCAATTAATTGCGCCTCTCCCGGGTCGTGGGTGTGCGTGTGTGTGCATGTGTGTGCATGTGTGTGTGCCTGTGTGCTGGCCCAGCGACTCGACCACTCCTCAACCACTCGACCACTCCTCGACCTCGACCGCGCCTGCTCTGTCCAAAGAAAGACAAGGCCGCCACCGCCTGCATGTCTTGGGTGCCACCACCTCTTTCTTCCTGACACCACTCTCAAACACCCGCTCACTGCATGCATGCGCGCTCCGGCGCAATGGCTGACCACATATGGCACCACCCCCCAGCCCTCACCACCGCTCCCATCTTCGACGACCAAGTCTACCTGTCCGAGGCCCTGGGCCTGCCTGCCCACCAGACAGAGGACGACCTGGATGCCGACCTCGTCGTGCTTGCCCGCGAGGCCGGCATCCACGATCCCTATCGCTTCATGCCCTCGCCAGCAACAATCTCGCGCGCCATGTCCACCATGACGCTCGACAGCGACCAGACAAGTTCGCGCTCCATGCACTCCCAGGAAACCCAGTCTACAGGCTTCACCTCGGCGCCTTCGCGTACTTCTCGGGACCATGTCTACGCTGCTGACTACATGTCGGCCAGGAGGATGCCTCCAGCGCCTGCCCAAGCGTCTCAGTTGGCGGAGAATTGCCAGCAACCCATTGAACGTGTAGAGCCTGCCACTCGACCCTCACTGTCTTCCAGCACGACCGCTTCATCTTCTGTGACTTCCAAAGCATCCTCTTCCCAGCAGGAGCATACCCGCAAAAAGCGAGGTTCAGCCCTGTTCTCCCTGCTTCGGAAAGAAGCGAGATACTTTGCTACCACTGGCCTGCATTCACGTAATGTCACGACGTATGCTCATAGTTGCCCTTCGGCATTGCACCGCAAAGCCCCGGCCAAGTCTTTGTCTGCAGAGTCAGTGTGTGGCCATTGTGGAAGCCCATTGCGACGCTCAATATCCGAAAATGTGCTGACAAAAAGCGAGCTGGGTCTTCTTGAAGGAGTTGATACCAAAGCATCAGCTGTATCACTAGACGCATCGTCATCTCCACATGAGGGTCCTCAGATTTCCAAGACAGCTTCTTCAGAATCCAACATGACAGCTCGACATGTGGAGCAAGTACCAGCCAGCACTGACTCGGCCCTAGCGTTAGAAGCGTTCAAGAGCTTCAGAGTTCAGCAAAAGGAACAGTGGGATAGGGTCTCGACGTTTGAAAGTATTCAAAGAAAAGCCCTCGCAGCACACTACCGATGCGAACTGGAGCGACTGCAAGTAAATTATGAAGCCCGTAAGAAGGAACGCATGAAGCAGGTATGTATACAATTTGCCAGCTCTTAGCATGTCAGTTCACTCACAGCATACAGCACGTAGATGATGTAGATCGATTAGAGGAACGGCAAGTGTTAGCTGAACACGATCTCCTAGAAGCCCAAGCCCAGGAAACACAAAACGTAGCAACAGCATTAAAGTACATCGAGGCCTACTGCCTCGGCACCAACACCTCACAGGAGCAAACCCACACCGTAACCGAAGACGACTTCAAAAAGCTCTACCACCAAAAAATGCTCCAGCAAGGCCTCCCCCGAAAACACACCAGCGCCATCAACGTCCTGCGAGCCCGCCAAGAAGTCGACTTCAAGCGCCGCCTCGAAACCCAAGAAGCCGAGCTCCGCCAACTAGACCTCGACCTGAAAAAAGAAGAATCAACCAAAGAAGCAGACTACAAAAAAGATGTTGAGCACCTTGAAACCTTGATTGAATCGCGTAGACGACGACTCCAGCAGAGATGGGAACTCCGCTTTGAAATATGGAGACTCGACTGGCAGAATCAGCACAAGACGACGATTCTGCAGAAGCTGGAACATGAGGAGTGGCCGGATAGGGCAAGAGAAGGCGAGGGACAAGAAGATGACGTGATTGTGATTCCTGATGCGAGTGCTTTGGCGCAATTCGCTAAAGTAGCTGCGTAAGGGAAAGTTTTTAGTCAACTTTTGTTTTTGCTTTTTGTTTCCCCGTTGCAAGTTTCTCTATTTCCCCCTTCCCCATTGTTCGATCTGCATGATCCTCGCTTTTGCTTTTTTTTCTCTTTTCCCCAACATGGGGAATTAGTGACGTACCGGGGTGTTCACGCTTTCTTTTTTCCTTCCATTTTATACCCCTTCTCCCCCCTCCCCCCTTTTTCTTTCTGGTTCTCTCCGAGTCAGTTTCCATAAGCGTGGCGTTTTTTTCTTTTTTTTTCTCTGGAAACTCACGTTATGGGGGTGGGGGGGTTTTATAAGCCCATTAAGAAATCTTGTTTTTTTTTCTCTTTTCTTTCTCTCTTCCAAATATGGCTCATGGGGGCTTGCATATTTGGGTTCAGCTGGGGAAATACGAAGTCTGAGGGAGATTTTTTTCTTCTTCTTCTTCTTCTTCTTCTTCTTCTTCTTCTTCTTTCTTCTTTCTTCTTTTTCTTTCTCCTCTCTTTCTCGAGAACTGTTAACGGCCGTCGCTAGTTTACTATATATACCCCTCCCCCTTCCCTTCCCCCCCTGTCCTTCTGTCTCTTTTTTTTTTGGGGGGGGGGGGGGGGGTTCTTTAGCCCGCCGCTTTGGGTGTGTACTTGTGAGCGATTAGAGTGGATGAATGAAACGTTTATGTAGTCGATACATCTTCTTCTCTGTTTTCAGGTCAGTATTGATGTAGAGATTACTTGGTTCGCGCAATGGACATGGAGAGAGGAATATACATGTATGTACATATGGAATCCGCATATACGTGTACAGATGACAATGTGTAATGGAGAGTAGTGGAATAAAGACAACTTTTTTTTCATTTTTTTGGTTTGAATAATCGACAGGGTATCTCTATGTGTCATTAAACATATCTTCACATTTCCATCATGACAACAGGTTCGGGAGAGAAAGAGAGAGAGAGTAAGAAGCAATCGTGTGCACCCCCATGGTCACCTTAACCGCGAGTAACGTCGCTATTATACTGCTCGACCGGCACAAGCATATCCCACTGCAGCTCGCCCTGAACATCAACCGCCGGCGGCAAATCAGCCAACCCCATGCCCAAATCCATCTCCGCCTCTTCGTCAGCAAGTCCAAGGTGATCAAACTGCTGGTTGAAACCCCCGCCTCCACTCCCCAAATGATGCAAGCCCTTGGGATCCGGCTCAGAACAAGGCAGCATAGGCGTATTCGAACCATTAGTGAAGTACGGGCCAGGCGTTTCCGGCATACTGGGCGTGGCGGAATCAGCAAACAAATTCATCGACTCGTCGAAGCCACCAATCCAGAACTGGCCGCCAGTCATGGCATCGCGTTCTAGAATCTTTTCTTCCATTTCGTCGTCGGACAGGTGGTGCTCGGCGCGTAGGTGGCGCCGGAGATCGCGATCGAGGTAGAAGCAGTAAGCGCAGTTTTCGACGAGGCAAGGTATGTCGCGGTCCTTTTCGTAGCCCACGCCCGTGAGCATGGTGAGCATCGAGGCTTCTGGTTTCTTTTTCGATTTGGCCGCCTGTCGTAGCTGCTTGCGGTTGCCGAGGTTGAGATGGTGTTTTCGGATGTGCTGGTCTAGTGAGGACCTTGCTTTGAATGAGGCGCCGCAGGCATCTTGTCCGTTCCAGGCTTTGAGGTCTGCGTGTTTGGTGGTTTGCACGGCTTCTGCTGCACACACATAGTTGAATTGCTTATCGTGGACGTTTTGAATGTGCACTGTGAGGTTGTGCTTTCGATTGAACACGCTCTCGCAGCCCAGCCTCGGGCATGGGTACTGTCGCTGGTCTTGTGGGTCGCCATGTGCAGTTTCGAAATGCGTCTTGAGTGTAGATGCGCTCTTGAATTTCTGTCCGCACTCTATGCATACTGGTGGATGAAACTCAGCTGTATGTGCATCCAACTCTTCTTTGGTCGCAAATGACGGTAGTTGCTGTGTGTCTGTAGAGTCTGTCGGCATCTTGCCTTCGCTGGTAACGTCCACACACAACATGCAGAAATGACCTTGCTCTTGCGTCTTATTGTGTGATCGACCCACGTGCCGTTGCAATGCACCCTCAGTCTGAAACCCGCTTGTACACCTCTGACCTGTTTCCTCGTCCACATGGGTACAGACATATGGCTTAACTGCTAGATGCTGACTCTTGACATGTGCCTCGAGTGATTTTGCCTTTCTGAATGATTCATTGCAAGGCGGGTATTCGGTGCAGTGGAATTTGGACTCGTGGACATCCCTGTGCCTTTGTAGCCTGCCATTGGATGTGAAGCTCTTCCCGCAATCATTCCAATCGCATACGAATGTTCGTTCGGTTGCCGGATCGCTATGGGCATTCTTCAGATGGCGCTGCAAATGATCTTTGCGAGGGAATGTCTTATCGCATCCCAATTCGGTACAAGCAAATGGACGTTCCTTATTATGGCTTCGCATGTGTGTTTCGAGACGGCATGGTCGGTTGAATCGCTGGGAGCACATAGGGCAGACATAGTTCCATTGCCGGCGGGCTTCGCTCTCTGCCCTCAATTTCCCATTATCGGTGTAGTTGACTCTCCAGTCTGCTGAATCGTCTGAAGCGTAGTCCAGCTCTGTGGTGTCCGCCGCGGCACCTCCGAACATGTTAGGTTTTAGACATTATGACATTGTGGTAGCCATACCTATTTGAGACCTTTTTGAAGGTGTATAATTGTCCTCGTCCGTGACCTTGCGCTTCAAAGCCATGGTGGTGTCGAGGATATGGCAAAAGGCTGCTCGTAGATGCGGAGGGTATTAATTGAAATTCAGGATCCACTGTATTTTGGACGCGCCAAGATTTCACGCGCTAGTGCCTGCGCCGGCCGGGACAAAGTCCAGAGCTTTCTTTCTTTGCCTGGCGCATCAGGTACACCACCTCACCGCAACACCGCCCGCCCGCAAAAGCACACCCGTTTGAAAACCCGCCTTTTGTTCTACAGGTTTTTACCGCGATAATGTCTGACAACGGTGACGACTACGATGGTGGTGCTGGAGATATGTATGTGCATCCATCTCTCAGTCGCAGAGTCTCAAGACCTGGATAGCCTCAGTAAACACGGCTGACATGAACAGCGATGAGCCTCTCATCGAGTTCGATGAAGAAGCTGAGCCCGATCTCATGGACGACGAGGACGACCACATGGGCGGCGGCGGCGAGGACCCAGACAACGCCGATCCCAACGACGACAACGTAGTGGTATCCGGCGATGCCAGCGCGGCTGCTGCAGCCAGAGAGGCAGCCAAAAACACTGTCACGAGCGAGAAAGACAAGAAGGTCCCCAACGACAAGCGCACAACCACGCCATACATGACCAAGTACGAAAAGGCGCGTGTGCTCGGTACAAGAGCGCTCCAGATCAGGTACGCGCAGGGCTTTTGACGCCTTGGACGCAGCAAGACTAACATGATCTTAGTGGAAACGCCCCGGTATTGATTGATGTTGAGGGCATGACGGATCCTCTGCAGATTGCTGCCAAGGAATTGCAAGAGAAGAAGATTCCGCTGGTTGTACGGAGATATCTGCCTGATGGTTTCTACGAAGACTGGACTTGTGAAGAACTCTTGACATAAAGGGGCAGTCTGTTGTGTTGCATTTGGCATGGAGTTTGATTTGCTGGTGAATTATCGGGCATATCGGCGAATGGAGTCTTATCTGAGTGGTTGCGCAATTATATCCCGAATCTCATCCGATTCCCGTTAAGTCCAAGCCTTCTCCGCCGCATATATGCGGACCCGCGGATCTGATTCCTATAACGAGCCAAAAGACTAGAGCAAGGTGGGGTAGCTAACGTAGCTATTCATTCCCCCCCGCACTAATTCCAGGCACAACGTCACTCCATGCGGCAGTTCACAAAACTTCTAAAGGCCCCTCGATTTGCATCTGTATTCCAACCTTCTGCACCGCGTTTTCCCTACCATACGTTGCGATCCAACATGTCTTTCGAAACTACCGCCACCATTGCCTCCTTTGGGGGCAAGCTGCTCAAGCTCAAGCACAAGTCTACAAGCACAAATACAGACATGGAGCTGAACGTGTTCCTACCGCCACAAGCGCTCAAGTCCGGCGCAAAAGTGCCTGTACTTTTCTACCTATCAGGTCTCACATGTACAGGCAACAATTGCTCAGAAAAGGGCTTTTTCCAGCACGGCGCAGCTCAGCACGGCATTGCCGTGGTATATCCCGACACTTCACCAAGTGCGTAGATAATGCAACAAACTTTCAAGCACCTTGCTAACCCACTATGTTAGGGGGTCTCCAGATTGCAGGCGAAGATGAGTCGTGGGACTTTGGCACTGGCGCAGGCTTCTACGTAGACGCTACCAAGGATCCGTGGTCAAAGGGCTACAACATGTATTCGTACATCACCAAGGAACTTCCCGATGCGCTCTTTTCGTCTTTCCAAGAGCTGGATTCTAGCAGAGTTAGCATTACAGGTCACAGCATGGGAGGTCATGGCGCGTTGACACTGGTAAGTCGGACATGACGCGATATTTCAACTGCCGGCACTGACCCCTGCTCCTAGTTCCTCAAGAACCCCGGCAAGTACAAGTCCGTCTCCGCATTCGCGCCCATTGCCAATCCGATCAACTGCCCATGGGGACAGAAGGCATTCAAAGGATACTTTGGCGAGGACCAGCAACAAAAGTGGAAAGAGCACGATGCCACTGAGCTTGTAAAGCAGTGGAAGGGTCCTCTAGAGATCCTCATTGATGTTGTACGTATCTCAGACTGTCAGGTTCGAGGTCATTTTCGCTGAGACATGCTAGGGTACCGGAGACAACTTCTACAAGCAAGGGCAACTACTACCAGAGAACTTTTTGGCGGCGGCCAAGGAAGCTGGTAATGACAAAGGCATCCAACTCCGCATGCAGCCCGACTATGACCACAGCTACTACTTCATGGCATCATTCGCTGACGAGCATGTTGCTTGGGCAGCAAAGCACTTGGGAGCGTAGTAAGTCTTGGTGATTCTTGTTGCTATCGCAGACTGCTCACGATCACAGAAGCGGTGCAGGCTTCAGAGGAAGGCTATAGAGCGGTAACAGCATTAGTCTGGGGTTAGCATGAGCTGGATGCGTGTGCTTGTTACGATCTAGCGAGGCCCACTCTTCAGCATAGATACTCGATTCGCAGGAAGCTACAGTTTCTCCACTGAACATTTACAATGAAGACTTTTTATAATACAAATGCAAAAGTTCGGCTACGGACCATTTTAGACTTGAACTGAGATTCCAAATTGCGTGATAGCCCTAGCCACGTAGAGTCCTGTGACAGGACACGCGATCTGCCAGTAATGTTAGGGAAGCAACGTCGGCGACTATTTTTGTGCGCACGTGTCATTCGGTGAAATTGGGCTGAGGACATCCCACCATGAAAAGCTGGCTTGGCACTCCCACTCCAGTCATTGCATAGCTCTTTTCGCTCACCACGACCAACAAAGAACCAAATTTACTTTTAATTTTCTCATACCAATACTGCTCTCTTGTGAATTCGAGACGAAGCTCGAACCACGTCTTTGACCACAAATCAGCCCTTGCACACGCCGTACGTCAGCCCCTCGTGCCCCGCCTCTCTGCCTTCACCGCTGTAACGCTTTCACGATGCAGGCTTCACGCCCTACTCTATGACCCAATAGCCGTCCAGTCGCTCGAATTTCTCCCTCACCAACTCCGATGCGCACTACATAATCTAGCACATATCCGCTCCTGACTTGTCACCTAAAACCTACCTGTCTGGCATCGAGCAAGCGGAGGCAATGGAGGAACAAGTATGTGTGCCCGATTGCCTTGCTCAACCAAATACCTTGCAAGCATGCTAACGCGGCCATGTTCAAGGTCGAAAATGCCATCCAGATTGCCGCCAACCCGACATCCAGCCAGGAGGTGCGCGGCCAAGCTATAGGGTACCTGGAACAGCTACGCTCAGAAGGCTCCGCATGGCAGGCAGCCCTTTCGCTCTTCACGCGCAATCCTCGCGCCACCGATTTCGTCCGTCATACCTCGCTCGATCTCGTCAACAATGCAATCCAGGAACACCGCCTGGATGAGCAAAGCACCACATACATCAAAGACACCCTCATGAACCACATCCGCCAGTCCTATGTGCCCGGAAGTGGGGCTGCGGATACAAGCCATATTCAGAACAAGCTGATGCAGACTATCACATACCTTTTTGTCGCCTTATACCCGTCTTCATGGCAATCTTTCTTCGACGATTTCCGTGCCCTGGCTGGTGACCAGGCTGCGATTGGTAGCGTAAACACAGCTACAACGTTCCTATACCTCCGTATGCTTGGCCAAGTCCACGATGAGATTGCGGATCAATTGGTCACACGTTCGGAATACGAAAAGAAGCGGAACACAGAACTGAAGGATCTCATTCGACAGCGAGACGTACAAAAGATTGCGGCTTCCTGGCAAGAGATCCTCGGCAAGTGGCGAGAGACGGATCTTGGGCTCGTGGAGATGTGCTTGAGGACTATCGGACGTTGGGTTAGCTGGATCGATATAAACTTGGTTGTGAACCAGACTATGATCACCACTTTCCTGGAGATGGCTGGTCAGCAAGGTATCGCTGACCCTGAGAGTGCTGCTGGAAAAGTGCGCGATGCGGCCATCGATACCTTTTCAGAAATTGTTGGCAAGAAAATGAGTCCATCAGACAAGATTGAGCTGATTACTTTCCTAAATCTCGCTGAAGTTGTTGGTCAACTCATCAATAGTCCAGCTTTGGCTGAGTTCCACAGTCCAAATTACGACAACGACCTTGCAGAGACGGTCGCCAAGCTTGTTAACAACATTGTTTTTGACATTGTCAAGATTCTAGAAAATGAAACAGTCGAAGATCACATTCGGCAGCGCGCAGACGACCTCATTCGAATCTTCACGCCGTATCTCCTACGTTTCTTCGCCGACCAGTACGACGAAGTATGTTCCACTGTCATTCCATCCCTCACAGATCTCCTCACCTTCCTACGAAAACTGCAAAAGAAGACGGGCTCTGTACCCCCACAATACGCCGCTGTGTTGCCGCCAGTGTTGGACGCGATCATTGCAAAAATGAAATATGACGAAACAGCATCTTGGGGTGAAGAGGGCGAGCAAACCGACGAAGCAGAATTTCTGGATCTCCGGCGGCGTCTTCATGTTCTACAACAGACGGTGACCGCCATCGACGAGGCCTACTACATCGAAACGCTCAGTCGCCTAGTAAACGGAACATTCGGACGTTTGTCACAGGGGGACCAATCATTGAATTGGCGCGACCTCGAATTGGCCCTACACGAGATGTTTCTGTTTGGAGAACTCGCTATCCGGAACCAGGGACTTTATGCGAAGCGCGAACCTTCTTCTGCGGCCGCTCAACAGCTTGTTGTTATGATGAACAGCATGGTAGAGTCCGGCCTGGCAAACTATCCGCATCCTGCTGTTCAATTACAGTACATGGAGATTTGCGTTCGCTACTACCAGTTCTTCGAGCAGAACCCCGGACTCATCCCCAAAGTTCTTGAAAACTTTGTCAGTCTTACTCACAGTGAACACCTCAAGGTTCGCTCAAGGTCCTGGTATCTTTTCCAGCGTCTAGTGAAACATCTACGAGCACAATTGGGCAATGTATCTTACGATATTATCCAAGCGGTCGGAGACTTGCTCACAATCAAAGCCGAGCTGCCCGACAATTCAGAAGATGAAATGTCATCTGACGAAGAAGACCAATCCGCAGATGCGCTGTTCAATTCACAGCTGTTCTTATTCGAAGCTGTCGGATGCATCGCCTCATCAAGCACTGTTTCAGTAGAAAACAAGAAGTTGTACGCACAAACTATCATGGGCCCATTATTCGAGGATCTGCAGAAGACTCTTCCCCAAGCAAGGAACGGCGATGAGCGGGCTATACTACAGATTCATCACATCATCATGGCTTTGGGAACGCTAGCACGTGGTTATTCCGACTGGGTTCCTTCGAACAACAACAGCGCTGTGCCACACAGTGAGGTTGCAGACGAGTTTGTCAAAGCGTCCGAAGCTATCCTCGTCGCTGTCGAATCGCTGAACTCATCTAGCTCCATCCGTCATGCCGCACGCTTTGCCTTCTCACGTATGATTGCTGTTCTGGGCTCGCGATTACTACAGCAGCTACCATCATGGATCGAAGGCTTGCTGTCACTCAGTTCATCGATGGATGAGATCAGCACGTTCCTCAAGGTTCTTGGTCAAGTCATCTTCACGTTCAAATCAGAAATCGCTGGCATCCTGGATACTGTTATGAGTCCAGTCTTGCAGCGCATCTTCACCGCCTTAGCCGTGGTCCCTTCGGGCACAGACGACGAGATCCAGCTCGCTGAACTTCGTCGAGAATATCTGAACTTCATTGTTGTTATTCTCAATAACGGCCTCGGGTCTGTGCTCGTTAGTAACGGTAGGTTGGCGGATATGGAAAAGTTGTTATTTCACTGCTGACGTGACCAAGCAAACCAAGGGACTTTCGAACCCATCATTTCTTCTATTGAAACATTCGCACGGGATACGCAAGACTACCAAACGGCGCGCCTTGCGATCTTTGTACTCATCCGCATGGTCTCTGTCTGGGGAGGGCCTGACAAGGTCGGACCTGGCGCAAATGCCACACCTGCTTCACCTGACACCACACAAGCACCCTTGCCAGGTTTCGACAACTACGTAGTAGAGAAGTTTGCACCATTGGCATGGTCCATCCCAGCATCTCCAGGTTTCAACGCTAAAGATGCGCAAGCACGACAAGTGCTGTATGAGACAGCAAATCTCCAACACGAAATCATCAAGAAGGTCGGTGAATCATATGCGGAGCGTCTCAAGGGCGATCTGAGTGGCATGGGTATTGGCGAGGACATTCAAGACCAGTATCTGCGCACGCTCGCAGGCTCATTCGAAGGCCCGAAGAAGGAGAAGGAATGGCGTAACTTTTATACCCAGTTTGTGGACCGCATGCTTGCGAGCAGGGCCTAGGCGGCTTGGGAGTCCCATTGGTTGTGTCGGCCCAAAGATAGAAAGAGATGGTCAAGGGCTATGGCGTCAATCAACTGTAAATGCTGTGAGACGGAGGACTGGGAAGGCATCATTCTGCATGGTAGCGGGCGCGAGGAACAACTTGTTTTCTGCTTGGGGGCATCATAGCCTTATTTTCTTGTGATAACCCTTTTTTCCATGTACTGTTCAAAGCTAGCTTGCGTTTCGTTTGCAGGAATGCGGTACTACCCAATATCAAAAAGACGGAAATTTTTGATTTCTTTTTTTCCTTAATCAAATGTGGGTATTGAGGTGATTATGGGAATTGAACGGGGTATCTATCATCTCTTTGTTTCACATTGAAAGAAAAGAAGAAAAAAGCACCATGAGAACACAACCCACCATCATACTCATCTATTTGTTTTTCTTTCTAGATTGCTACGGGGTATTTTGCACAATTAACCATGAGGACCTAATCGTCATATATTTGAAGCGCCGAATTTAGCCGTAGCAGCGGCTTTGGGAATGCCGATGCCAGCGAGAATGGAGTCGAGCAGTCCAGGCTGATTTCTCAGCATATCCCACTCGCCTTGGTTCTTAACCATCATGGTACCAGCTAATGTCGTGCCATTGAGTGCGACGAAGCCAATCTCACTGCCGTCGTCGCCGTGGAGCATGGTACCTTCTGCGCGACGGGGCAAGATGACCATGCCTGCCGTGGTCATGGCGAGATTATAGCTGATTGGTAAATCGCCGTTTTCAACTGGGTGCAAAGCGAGCTGATCTGGCTGTGACGAGACGAACGCCTCAACCGACGCTTTTGCCTCTTTGTAGAGCCGGTTATACATGTCAAGTAGCTGGGAGCCTGAGGGCTCCGAATCGAAGGGCTGGGCAAAATGTGTGAAGGGGAGCCGAGGGTTCTGTAATAGTCCGACTGGAGTATCTGTGACTAAGTCTTAGCTGTTTCGAAAGGGGACGGTATCTGTGAGAACTTACCTGGTGGATTGGCTTCCTGGCGCGATAGGATGAGGTCTATGAGCATGCTCCAGCCATTGGTCTTTTCGGTGTCGCGCATGCGTTCGACTGGCAGGAACTGTAGGTGTCGGTGTGGCTGAGATGCACCGCTATGCTCTCCCGAGTTGAAGAAGGCGAGAAGGCGTCTTTGTGCCCCGTCTCCCGCCTCGTGCCATGCCTTTAAGCAAGCATATGTCGCTTCCAGATCATCTTGCTCCAACACGTGTGTTTGCTTCTTGTTTAGCTTTGTGGCGAGAATGAAATGCTGAGATATTATCGGGAACTTGTTGAGTACGAGAAAATGCGTGGGGTTCGTGGTTGGGATGTCAATGAGGTGTAGTGCTTCTGGCGGGTTTTCGAAGGGGTCAATCTTTTGCTTAGGTGTGGCGCCCGCGAGTTTCGGCAGAGGTTTCTTTGCTAGCGATGGACAATAGCGCAATTGAAACTAAGTCTTTATGAGCTGTATGTTTGGCGCAATGGCTTGTATATGACTTGCGGGAATGCCGTTCGACGTGCGGATGAGTGCCACATCTGTTGGCGAAAATATCAGATCTGACGAGGCTTTTGCAGCTTCGAATTTGCGCTTCACAATGCTCGGGAGAGCTTCTGCTAATTCGAGTGACATTCTCATCAGGGAGGGTGGAACAATGCAGGTGTGGAAGGTGGGGATGATTTAAGCTTTGGGTTCGGAGTTAGCGGTACTAGGAAGGTACGTACGTAGCGCGAATGTCAACGTCACACTTGAGCCCTACGTTCTTCCATCATCAACTTACTACTGACAGACGAACCACTATCATCCTTACACATGCCCATGACAAGCTGCCTTCTAGATGTCTTCTAAGACTTCTTACATTGCAAAGGGGTATAGTATACAGGATCCTGCTCAATAAAACCTCCTGTGTGGCAACATCCAGTCGCCTCGCTTTGCAGCTTTCCCATCTATGCAGTTGGGGCTGCCTTGCACCCGCAGAATGGTGAAGGGCGAAGGCTTCAAAAAACATTACAACCGACAAAATGACAATACATATTGGTACAAATCGCAAAGAAAAAAACTCCAGACATGACAAAATGGCACACACGCCAAGGGGTTATCGCTGGGCCTGCAGCAGCCCAGTGCCTCGCATCATCGTGCTTACTGCCTAGCAAAGGCAAAGGGGCTTCAAGGAGCCTCAAGTTGCAAAGCAAGAAAACCCCTCAAAAAAATAAAAATAACCTGACAGTCATCAAGTCTACCAGAGATGTGTGCCGTGTTCAGCACAGCCTCAGTCGTTTCGGATCTGCCAGTGACTACTCGCAGGCCGGATTCAACTCCAGCCACTTCCTCTTGCAAGTCGAATTGCCAAAGTGGTATGATCCGCCATTTTCCTCGATATAGTCGGCCACCTTCTTCCAAGAGACCTTCATTAGCTTCTGCTCAATGCTCAACGCGGATGGGTTCTGCAGATTGCTTTCGATGCGCTTCAACTCCTGCAGAACAGTCTCGTTCAATAACTCCGTCTAAGGAAGCATTAGTGAAGCTCTGAGGAGATGCCTGGGGCTTTCTTACATCAAACTTTGTCCACACGGGCTTACGGACACGGTCCCTCCGGTCTTTGGTCAAGGAGCGATAACGCCCCCTCAGAGTGGACTCTGCAGGATCCTCTCCGATCAACTTCTTTTTGATCTCTTTATATGTCTCACCCCTCTTCTTGCCCTCGATGAGCACTCGATCGTTGCGCTCGCGCTGGCCTTGCGTACTAGACCTACGGGGGACTTGCAATCGAGGCTGGACGTGATCCTGGGTGGGTGCAGCGTGCGACTCAGTACCTAGAGGTGACTGGGACTGCGTACCCCACATATGGTCTGTGGACGAGAGGTATTTCGGGTTAAACCACGGAGAAGCGCCCTGGTTGCTGTCATGCGAGTAAGAATGCTCAGGCGCAGATACCAGGCCCTTCCTGGGAATCTGGATAGTCTGTCCTCGTCCAGTATGGCCTGTGGAAGGAGCAAGGGATAGACCTAAACTACCCTCCATTTGCGGCATGTCACTGATTCCGGCATCAGCATAGTAGGCTTCGGGTTTGAGCAACGGCATGACCGTATTTGAAGAATACATCGGAATTGTACCCCAGTTGCAACTTGGTGAGGCTTGATCGGGCATTGGCTCTGGGCTGTAAGAGTTGTCGAACTCGTCGCTAGTGAAGCTCTTTGGCGATATGGACGTACGCATGACTGCAGTAGACAAGATGGGGTTTGCTCCTTGAGGCAGCCCACTCAAATGAGCCACCGCCCTTGTTGCCGGCACGGTATACCCGCAACCTTTGGGGGTGCCATTCTGGGTGCCAAGGTGATTGTACATCAGGTCACTGTTCTGGCCAAACTGGGAGTCCGATTGGCGCAAGATGTATGGCTCAACCTGTTGGCAGTCAAAAGAGGTTGAGACACCGGCTGCGCCACTCCAACTGCGGTCCGATGAGTATGCCATGCCGGGGCTCGAGCCCACAAGTGCGGTGCCTGATGGCTTGACATCGTCCGTTGATGCCGACTGCAATGGCCAGGGCTGACAATGCATGTGGCTGTCAGATCTATACTGGTCTGCCTGCATCGTCGTCAACCATGAGGGTGGTCCAATTCGATAGTCACTTACTAGCATTGACTGTGCCATGCTGAGATCCTGATGGCCGCTGCTGAAATGAGGCAAGGCTGCTGAGATTTGGTCGATGCAGGACAAGCAGGGTTGCGACAAAGAGCAGGATTGACGGAACAGAAAATGTTCGTCTATATTGTAGCGCTGGGAAAGTGCTGGAGCGTCCGTCATGGTTACGCGTGCGACAGGCGTCTCTTATGGCAATGACCAGGGCGCATCCAGTTACAACACGTGCCGAAATCGCAGTGAATGTCTAGTCAGGCGAAAGAAACGATTGCAAGATTCGGTACCTGTGAAGCGCACGCTGCTAGAATTGCGGGGTGGCGTGGATGCGTCGAGGTCCACAGGTATGTTTAGCATTCACTGCGTGACGCCGCTTCATTCGCTCAATGCGGGCGAGTGTCCTACAGGCGGTAAAATTGCGGGACTCTGAACAGTGTGAAGTCCTGCCAAGCCGTTCCGAAGACAACAATGATAATGTAATGCGTGGGATCTTTGGTGTGAATGGCCGGCGTCAAGTGCAGAAAGGCTGGCCCTGGTACCTATATGGTGCAATAGGAGGACAGCGCAAGGCACCTAGTCGGTACACATCATTAGCTCGCTAACTGAAGGGAGGATGTGTGAATGAGGTTTGCCTGACCACGAACTGCCACGAGATGCCAGAAGAACCGGAAGATGGGCAAATGCCGCGGCAGTGGTCGCATGAGCAGGTACAAACACTCAGGGTATCTCCTGGCGCACTGTGACTCGTGGGACGAGTCTCCTGGACAGCGAAGAAGGAGAAAACAACAGTAAAATGACAGCTGGACCGCACACTAGCAAGACAGAACGCATAGACGAAGCCGAAGCCAAGCGATGAAACAAGCCCAATTACATGAGAGTGTAAGCATGGGGGTTGGGGTGATGGTCGACACGTTTATATTGTAAGACAGTCCCGACCTGCTGCGCCTGAAGCTATGAGACTCGCGTTTGAAGCACTCAGCACCCACGCCCGATGCCCATGTCCCATTATACTATGGTGGACGGAAAGGCAGGGTCTGGGCTTTCGGGTAGACCCGCTATGGCCTGTAGTCACAGAGCCATGAAAGCTACGCAACAACATGGCGGAAATGTGCAGCAGGTAGGCTGTGAAGTGAGCTGTGCTGGCTTGTTCAGCACACAGAGGCAGAATCTGGAAGCAATCTTGATGTCGCTCAGAAAGTGGCACTGCTGTCCTAGCCCACTGACGTCTCCAACGTGGCTAGCTGCGGACAGGCAAATACTAGCAATCTTGCAGAGATATGGACTCAGCCCTCTCCAGCGGGCGGCTGGCATACCTACGATTGCGATGGCTCAAACGTCAGATCGAGTAAGGATTCGCTCGTCTGGGGCCAACTGAGCTGGCGGGAAATGTTCTACGTCGTCTTGTTTGGCTGATGCGCAGAAGCGAACGGTTGACTGCATGACCTGGCTTGGCAGCAAGCAGTTCCGCCAGATAAACCAGTGGAAGAGCATACCAGAGGCCATAGCATCTGGAGATGCAGGTACGTATGACTTCTGATGCCATGGTGTACGCCGGGTCGACGGGAGCCTTGTGCGTACCAGACATGTCGTCAACTATGCTAACATGTTACACACGAAGCTTGCAATCACCTTTGGATCGGCACACCATCCCCTGCGGCAGCAACACTACTCCTGTCCATTACAGTCTCATACTTCGATTTCTGGTTGGCCAAAGGCCGCAAAGCCTGTATGTGTATCTATCAATACCTAACCCGATGCCGACAACGCCCCTCTGTGCTTCGACGCCCCGTCATGACTAGACAGTTACTGCCAGATTAACGCACATACATATGTATACCGGCCTACCCTCCCGCCTCGCCTGATAGCTCCATACCACCGGCAGGCTGCAGTCTTACGGCCAACAGTGGCTAACGCGACGGTCGTTGTACAGAACGTGTGAGACATGGCCCTAGCATGCCCGGCATGCCGTCTCGGGTGGCGTGCGGCGCCACCTTGCCTGGTCGCGGAGACTTTATCTTGCATATTATTGCATATTTCTGGGGAAGTTCGTATCCGCCTCCGGTGGCCACACGATCCACTTCACAACAGCGACAGTGCAGCATGCATAGGCAGTGCGAGGGTATAGGAACCAGAGAGAAGATGTATACACACAGGCGGGGTAAGGAGAACGTCTGACTAGAGAAAGAGAGGCAAAGATGCAATTTGAAATAAGAGGGACCACATCTGACATGAACGACATTTGAACTGATGTCGCAGGATTGTCTGGATTTACAGCTATCACAGCCCGTCATGCGGCTTCGCGCCTCGAGCACCAGCGCCCTATCGTGATTCCACCCATGCGCCGACCCATTCACAAGCTTTGCAGAATACTCTACATCAGATTTTTGCCTTCTGATTACCAGGCGGCAGCAGTTCAACGTCCTTCCACGGTAACCCGAGAAAATCCCACATGTAAGGAAACCTAGACGGCACGTCTGTCAGCATACCTGGTAACTCTCTACTGATAGTCTGCCGTGTTTCATAACCCACGCTTTTCTGGTTGCACACTATAGCAGCACTTGTCCGGGGCGGGAGCCTTGCTGAACACGGATATACCCGTCACCATTCAGCTTTCCCTGTTCCCCGCGAACAGGCATACAAAGTGCGGCAAGGGGCCGAAACAATGAGGGGATGGGCGAAGGGACACTCACCTGTCACTACCAAAGAAAGGTTCTTCTTTCCCTTTCGAGTTCCGGACAGAAAACCATGGACAGCCAAACGCACCTTTATCAAGTGCCTCCTTTGTATTGTCGTTGAGACGCTGCTTGAACGGCGCGCTGCTTGCATTTGCCAATACATCCCGGACTTGGTCTTCCTTCAGCCGCAGCTGAAGCACCTCGGCAAGGACCTCTGGTTCACTGACATCTTTCTGGTTCTTCCACATAGCAGTAAAGATGTCAAGGAAGATGCTCGCAAAATGCTCGGCATGTGCCTCTTTCACATAGCACAGCGCCCGCTGTGGTAGCAAGGACATGATGGGAAAAAATGGCGGGACGCTGAGCTCGGGCACTCCAAAGTATTCTTTCGCCCGCTTGGTATCATACTTGCTATACTTTGCCTTTGCCTCGAGGGTCCACGGAGGCTTGTTGCCTAAGTCTCAGTGTCAGCATCCATACTATCGGCATGGACCAGTCTCTGCGGGCGCTGGTACGGTGGGGACCGGGCAATGCCTACCGCTGCCGACATTGATGCCGCCTAGGAATACGGGTACTATACTGTCAAAAGCTAGTCAGCCATGTACTTGCTTTTGGTAGAGGCGTGATGCCGTTGGTCATGTTTGAGGTCGTCGAATCAAGGTAATTTCACCGCGGCGCCACAAGATGGACTCACTCGATTTCGATATTGTGTGCTTCGAGAACCGATCTGTTTCGCTCAAGATGAAGTAGAGCGAAGTATGAATACGGAGATACTATGCGATGCGCAATTAGCATGTAACGTTAAACACAGCAGTGTTTCCAGAGACAAGACCTACCGCAGTCGAGATAGCACGTAATCTTGCCCGACATTTTCGTGATTTCTCCGCTTTCTAGTGTTGACGAATCAGTTGTTAATCGCAACGAAGTACATTCCATCACGAAAGTTATGAGCATCGCCCGTCGGCGTGACGTGACCCTGGCAGTCTTGGCTGCCGAGGTTCATCAGAGCTTATCATCAGTAATCATCGCCTACACCACTCCACCTCTCCGCACGCGTCGAAACGGTAAATGCCGATACCCCGGATTTCGTGCACGACGCGTCACTATTGGAACTACGGATAATTGGTCCGATTTCAACACCGAGGCCGCTCGCATTTCATTGACTTTTCGATTATAAATCTGGGAATACACCGATTCTATGTAACGGCCGTTTGCCCATGTGCTATTAAAGCAAGGGCAATAAGCTTGATATTCTGTTCATCCTCAGTAATTAGTATTTTGAAGCAAGTAAAGAAGAAGAATCATGCCCGTGTCTACCAAGCAAGTCGCGCTCGTTGTCGGTGCCTCTCGAGGCATTGGTCGCCAAATTGCTATCGACCTGGCTAAGGATGGCTACGCAGGTAAGAGAGCAGACATAGAAATCCAACACAAGATATCTTGAACCACCAGCCCCAAAAGAAAGGAAAAATATCGAAAGAGATGGGTCAGAAGAGAAGAAAAAAAAGCATCAGCTAACCCACAACCACCACCACAGTCATCGTAGCCGCAAAATCCACCTCAGACGCCTCAACTACCACCCCCTTCCCTCCCGACCCCAACTCCCCTACCTCCACCATCTCCACCGTCGCCCGCGAAATCCGCGAAGCAGGCGGCGAAGCAACCCCCATCCCAGTCGATACGCGGAACTACACCAGCATCGAATCCCTCGTGACCACCACGCTCTCCACCTACGGCCGCCTCGACGTACTCATCTACAACAGCGGCGCAATCTGGTGGTCCTCGGTAGCCAAAACCCCCATGAAGCGATTCCAGCTCATGCAGCGCGTGAACGTCGAGGGGCTCTACGGCGTCGTGCAAGCGTGCCTGCCGCATTTCCAGCAGCAAGACGGGGGGTGGCGGGGCAGAATCGTAGTGGTTAGCCCGCCGATTTACTCGAGGTTTTTCCGCGGCAAGACGGCGTATGCGGTCGGGAAGGTGGGCATGTCGGTGCTTACTATGGGGCTTGCTATGGATTTTCAGCGCGAGGACAAGACGGGCATGGCGGTGACGAGTCTCTGGCCGGCGACGGCGATTGAGAGTGCGGCGACGAAGAATCTAGCAAGGGATGAGGCGCGGGAGTTGAGGACGCCGGGCATTTTTTCGGATGCGGTCAGGGAGATTGTGAAGGCGCCTGTTGAGCAGGTTAATGGGCGGTTGTTGCTTGATGAGGATTTTCTGAGGGAGAGGGGGGTCACGGAGTTTGAGCGGTATAGTGTTGTGCCGGGCAGTAGGCCGAGGAGGATTATGCCGGAGGTGTTTCCGGATTTGAGGGTTAAGGAGCAGGATGATGAGGGGAAGAGGATGGATAGTACGGTTTTGAGGGCTGCGGCGAAGTTGTGAGGGGATGGATGGTTGGGGGTGGAAGGGAAGGTATGTTTGTTGTTGCATTCTTTTTTCATGTTCAATTGAATCGTTGTAGAATACACAGTCGAATATCTGCACGAGAAATGAAAAAAAAAAGCTAGTTTTGCTAGGAGGAGATAGCGGAGAGAGGTAATTGTACTATGAAATCTGTATTAGCTTCCCCTATCGCACCCCTTAGGTCTACATCCTCCACCTCCTTCACTACCACTCATTCCCTCTCCCCCTTCAACATCACCACAACCTATCAAAAAGTGCATTAACCACAATTCATTATTAGGCTCCCTATCCAACCATGTTGATTCATATCCAAACACGAAAACCTCCCTCCCTTCAACCCCCCGCCCTCACCAACACCAACTAACCAACAAATAATTATGTCCCGAATATTAAAAAAAAAGATGCCCAGCCAAACACCATGCTTGCTGAAACCCCGCAGAAGTCCTCCAAATCCCAAAAGCACATGAAACAAAAAAAAGAGCAAAGCCATTACTAATACAGGGAATTTGATTCAACTCTCGCAATACACATGCAAACTCAATGTCCATTAGCTCGGGGTTATCTTAAAGCCAAGACCACCCCTATTGCCCCAAAATTCCAGAGGAGAGAGGTATATATATAGACATGCTCAATTAGACCAGAAAAAAAGGAGATTTTTCTCTTGGTGGTAGGTGGGCGCGGGGAGGGAATTCCTTCATATAAGAAAGGGTATATAATTATCGAGCAAAAAAGAGCGCGCGCGCGCAGACAAACAGACAGACAGATAAGACAACAGCGTCTATATGAGGAGGAGGATGATTGGTGAGTTGGAGCGGTGGGCGGAAAATAAAAGTATGCTTCGCTTTGTTAAAAAAACATATGCCATGCTGATCAGATTAAAATTGCGCGACGAGCGTTGCGCGCGTACCAGGATAAAAGACAAACGGGTTTCTCTCCTAATCGACCGGGGGAAAAAAGGGACCAAAAATATTCATGCATGAGGTATCCGGTTTCTCGCAATCTCTCTCTCTTGTAAAGTAACAAGGGTTGCCTGCCTTGTGGACAGGAGGTGGTCCATCGTTCATCTAGTACAGACGTCCTCGACTGGCCTGGCTCGCTCGGCTGGGGGAGGTCCGGCTTCGCTCATCTTCCTCTGGTACATCACTCAACCTTGTCGGATGGTGATGTCTCATGCCCACCCATTCGTCACCATATCCATCGCCGCTGTAGTCCGGCTGACCTCCAGCGGTAGCGTAACCCTGGCCGTGTGAAGATGACGCACTTGAAGTCGTTGCATAGCCACCCTGAGATGTGGCAGCTGAGCCGTAGTGTTGCAAATGCTCAAGCTCACGTCGACGGGCGTCTTCTACGTCGTATTCGTCAGAGACAGGCGACTGGATAGACCGAAATGGAATACGGCGACCCGAATCATCGCGGACATAGTTGCCTCTCTCGTCAAGGACAAACTCGACATCAGCTTCCGACTCTTCTGCTTGAGATGTAACGTAAGACTGTACGTCCTCTGGCACACCGGATTCCGACTCTTGGTGCAGATACGAAGCCGGTTGCTGGTAAAACGCCTCAGGCTGCGATATGGCGGGCTGAGTGGGAGTTCGCTGTGCTTCAGACGTATAGTACGGATACTGCAGAGGAGCTGGAGATAGCGCTGAATCTCCAACAGAGCTGGCACCGCCGGGTCGCGAGGAGGTATTTGAAGCCGCGCCAGATGGGACATAAGTTCCTTGAGACAAAGGCGCAGGCATGTCAGTCTCCCGCTGGCCATGGCGGCCACCCTCAGTAAAGGGATCAGTATCAGTCGGCGATTGAGGACCCTCTTCGTAAGAATAGTGTTGCTCAATGCCGGACCCACTCTGTGCACCGCCGTAGGTATCATCACCATGGCCCCTTCCTCCACGTCCCATGTTCTGCGCCATTGGAACTACCTGCACACCGCCAACGAGAGTAGGCTGACCCTCCCTCAGCGAGAATGTGCGATCGCGCTCCTCTTGCTCCCGTCTCCCAAGCTCTTCCCACGCTCGACGAGCTTCTTCCTTGGAGATTTGCAACTCGCGCTTCATCTCCGACACGGCCCGCTCCGCATTCTTCTTCTCAGTAGCCATGCGCTCGAGATTTAGCTCAGCCTCAAGACGCAACTCGCGCTCCGCGTTGATCTGTTCTGTTAACTGCGCCTCGCGCTCCTGCGCCCTTTCCTGGTCCTGACGGTGCTCAAAGAACCATCTCTGGAACTTGCGCTCCGAGGACGCGCGCAGCCGCTGTAATTCTACCACGGCATGAAACAGGTTGGCGCCAGCAGCTGAAAGATCGGTGATTTGCCGCGACAATTGCTGGGCCAACGGCTCTCTGCGGACCTCATCGGTATTTTGCTCGAGTCGCCGGATCCAGTACGAGGTCAGGCCTTCCCAATGCGATGAGAGGGTTTCCCAGCGCTCAAAAGCATGTGGAAAATTCGATGTTGTTGATTCGCGAGCTTGTCCGGTAGCCGAACCTGGCGCAGGCGGTGCGCGTGCCTGTGCAGCCGCCGACGGTGCTGGTTGTGATGAGGTTGGGGGAGCAGAAGGGCGCCTAGCATGGCCCGCGCCAGGTGGTCTCCTACCTGGCTCTGCAGTAGTCGGCACGCCGAGATTCGCCTGAGTAGGCCGAGACGACTGCTGGCTTTGCGTAGCGGCTCTAGGCCTCGACTGCGACGCGCCCGTTGTTGCATCTTGTGGATCGTTCATTGTACCCTGGGGTGGAAGGGGCCGTTCGGGCTGACGTGGCACTCCCCCAGACGATGCCGGATATTGTACGTACTGATCGCCGGGTCTCGGAGCTGCTTGAGGCTGCCTCTGGGTCCCGGCTTCCGTTGTGGGTGCTCCAGCTACACCAGAAACAGCTTGAGCTCTTCTTTCCGCGCTGGCTCTCCTGCGTTCCTCCTCTGCGGCTTTTCTTTGTTCCTCCACTTCAGCCCTTTGCCGCCTAGCGTTCATGATCTGCGTAGGGGTGCGGATATTGGAGCGATCGACAGGCACGGGACCACCAGTTGTACGGGCCCCGCCATTGGCAGCGCGCCCACTCGTCAAGTCTGACATTTGGGCGTTCTCTTCAACCAGGTCCGGGGTGAATGGATGTGGGACGCGAAGCGCCTCTTCGAGCACGAAGCGTATTGCCGATGCAGTACGCCGACTGATTCGAAGGGCAGGATGAGGTTCTGTAGAGTAAGGGCGAGGTGTTTGGAACCGAACACGCTGTTGCTGCTGGCCCGGTTCGGCCGACCTGGCGCGCTCAAAGTTTGGCGTGCGGCGGAGGCTGTTTGCGACACTGCCAGTGGAGCTTGAGGCTCTTGAGTGATTGTGCTGCGTGCGATAGAAGGCTTCCGCTTGGTCTTGGCGTAGCTGGAGCGAGGTACGATATTCGGGAAAGGTTATTGGCGCGTTTCGGTCGTGGTCTCGTGAAGATGAGTCGTGAGAGGGAAATATGTTTGCGGGCGGTGATGGACCGCTGGACGTCACCGTGAGGCCAGGAACCTGCTCGCAGGGCTCAATTGCCCTTGCACCGTCGAGGAGGCACCCGCCGGGTTGGAATTAGATGCGCCAGCAACGGCGGCGGCGGGTACTCGAGGGGGAGGGATAAGCTAAGCGGCGCACGAAGGGCTGCTTATAGCGGAAATGCACGAAGGCTGGCTGCAAAGTAGGGGATTAGACACAGAGACTGGGGGGATTGCTAACAGAGGAGCCATTGCTGGTACGCGGCCGGGGGCGACTGTACGCGCGAGTGACCGGGAGGTTGGGGGGGGGAAAGGTGAAAGGGCTGGGAGGTGGCTGGGAAAGCATCATGAATGTCAACTTACACCTCTCACCGACACTTGGACAAAACAGAACAGCGAATTGCGCGCGGATGCAAAACGTACGAGCCGACCTGACACGCATGCGCTGAGGCGTCGTCGCAAAGCGAAAGCGCGCCAGTTGGTGCCCCGATACGTCAGGGTTTTTGTGTTATGGACGAGGGCCAAACGTCGCCCGGATTGGAGGCGGACCTTCAGCCGCAGCGCTCGGAAGCGCGGCGCCCGGAGAAAGCGATATCGAATAAAACGAGTGACTGGAGAAGACAACAGCGTGGGATCAAGTGGGCATCGAAGGCAGGCAGCCGAGCGATCGCGGTCCTTTTGGGGGAGAGCGGCGGCTGGTCGAGGGCGCAGAGGATCACCGGGTGTGCAGCAGTAGCAGCAGCAGTAGCAGCAGTAGCAGATGCGACCGAGGGTAATGGAACCTGGGTCAAGTGGAGTCGCACTGGCCGGTGTGCAGCGCAACAGGCATGCAAGGCGACTCGACGGCTACGAGGGGCGAGTGGTGCCCTGACAGCAGCCGTGGTGCTCGGTGACGGTGACGGCAACGATGGATTGCCAACTCATCGTGCTTGTTGTGCTAAGCCGGGCATGGAGGACATGGGGGCGGTTTGGCCAAGGTACAGCGCAAGACGGAAAGCGGAATGACCAAGTGTGATTAGCGACCGCCACCAGCAAAGCAGGGAACGGCACCGCGCCCGTCCGGCTTACGTACACAGGCGAGTACCAGTACTTATTAGTAGTGTATGTGCATGTAAGTACTCGTACCTGGACATGTCTTCCACACATGTACTTGTCTACCTGCATGTATACTTGGACACTTACATGTATACACATGTGCCTAGTAGAATATACCATACAGCAATTACCTCATCGCGCTTGCCCCCGCCCTCCCACACGCGCCTGCCCAATCGGCGGCCCTCCGTGTGCGTGCGAGCAGGAAGGAGCGGCCCGCGTCCACTGGCTCCAAACCAAACGTCACACCCATCTCCCTGCACTGGCTCCTTTCACCCACAGCGACTACTGTACTGTACCTCTCCTCTAGCCATGTACATATGCACCCCTATGCCCTCCAACGGCTGCTACGCCTACACCGTACTGCGCCCCTTTATCGGTACACCGTCTGCAGCCATACACATCGTGTCGGCTCCTGAAGCCTGCATACGTGCCAGCAGCACAGGTCCACCATAGCTAGCGCCAATACGGTAAAGTTTGCTTTTCTATAAACCTAGGAATCCCATGTTGAGTGCGCCAATTAACTCGTCGCCTATCGTCTGCCTTAAGCACACGCGACACCCTGTGCAAGACTCGAAGGCTGTGTTCCACGCGTTGTGGACAATCGCACACAGACGTAGACACAGACCAGAAGACCACCCTTCCACTGTCACAACGCCACTCCCCAATTACAACCCTCAGCCCATTCGAGCACTGTAAAAAGCTCTGCATGTGCGTTGTAGTGTCGTGAATCCTCCATTATCCCCCCATGGCCCCAGTCCAGTCCATCCATCAGTAGTTGCTCCTGGAAAAAAAAGTAGAGGAAAGAGACAATCAAAGGGCATGCCATGCTGTTTCCAGCAAACCCTCCACATGTCCCTCACTCCCTAGCGTCAGCCCCGTGATAAAGATGAAGTTCAAACGCCCGCAAAACAAATAAAAAAAATCGAGCAATTCCACGCCAGAATCAAACGGTTTCGCCAGAATCAGAACGCGAGCCAGAAAGCCAGTCCAAAGATCGTCTTACCTTGTGTTTGAAGCCGCCAGTCTTGGCCATGGTCTTCTCTTTAGGCGCCGTGCTGTCGAAGCCGTTGGCTGCATGAACATCCACAGGGCTCACATTGTCGAAGCTGCTGTCAGTCGAGATGCCTGACTGCACCGTGTTGGCGCTCTCAACCAAAGTCAGGCTTGCACCCATCGAAGCAGCATTACTGTACGTGGCTGAGCCGTCGACCGTAGGCATCTTAGGAGAGTTTGGAGACACCGAGCCGGCACCTGGCGTAGGGACATCAGAGCCACAGACTGACACGTCCGAAGCCATGCTCGACGGTGCATCGTCGGCTAACAGTGAAAGACATTTCGCAGCGGCAGGCGGACCTTCCTCTTTCTTGGTAATACAGTCAATGGCATCTCCCAAGTCCTTCTTCTGGAGTGCCGTCTTTGTCAAGGGCATCGGAGAAGGCGACAGCTGTCCATTGGCCAGGGTCGAGAGGCCAGTTTCCTGAGAGACAATCTCGCCATAGTTGTCGCGTTGATCGCCTTGATCGTCAAAGACTCCAGTCCAGTTGGGCCACTGAATAAGACAGTGCGAAGTGGCATTGTTGACAATCTTGCTCCATCTATTGTGAGGACTAAGCGGGGTTTTGGGGGCCCGTAGGCCACCATCAATGCAGTTTTTACCGCAGGTCAGCAGGGCAATGCGAGAAAGCTCATGCTCGAAAGGAAGGTAATCAACAACGAAGCCGTCAAGCTTGAGGCACCTAGTCAACCATGTCAGTGATGGCTTACACCTTTTCTTCGAGATCAACTCCACTTACCAAAGGGGAAGTGGCTTAGCTTCCTCCAAACCCGCAGCGATACGTGCCTTGCGCATGCAGAAAGCATCGAGATATTCACCCGTGCCGAACGAGTGGTGCAACACACCCTTTCCTTCTATGCCCCTAAACATTCCGAAAGCCTTTGGTCAGACAACATCATCTTACTCAGGGGCTAGAGAATCCCAACTTACTTGTACTCCTTCTCATTAGAGTCCTGCTTCGGAACCGTCAAGCCCCTCACATCCTCAGCCTTATGCCAATGCGTCGCACGAACAAGCGGCTCCGCAGCCATCTGCAAGTCAGCAACGCGCACGCCGCTCTCGGACGCATTCCTAAATATAGTCTCCCAAATAACAGACTGCATCGAGTCGTGCATACGGAACAGCCGGAGCTCCTTAAGTTCGGTCCGCTGGACAAGAGGCCGCATATCCGTCTGCGTGATGTACGACTTGTACTCGATGTCGCCGTCCCGTTCGATATGAATGGGCTGGCCAAGATCGAGAACGAGCTTCGTGAGGGATTTGGGGATCGTCTCCCACATTGGGCCTATGAAAGGGATGTCCGCGATCCAGCTGCGTCGTGTCAACAAACGCCTCTTCAGAGGATGAGGAGGGAGAGAGCGAGAACTTACGTCAACTCCTTCAAACGAGGCATATAGCCAATAAACACCGCAATGATTCCCATTGCCTGCTCCCACTCTCGCTCAGCCTTGCTCTTCCCACGAAACTGCATCACCATCAGCACCACTCTTACTCCCACAAGTCCCCCCTCAACAAGAAACAATGGCAACAAAAACACTCACCTCCTGTTCTCCATCCCCCGTCTTCTCATCCAGAGCAGTAATCCACTCCCAATAACATAAAACTTCTCAACCGACGTATGCAATCCGTCCTCACCACCAACAAACTCGTTGAAAACCCTCCACACCCACTTCAGAGACTCAGTCGGCTTACCCTTCTCATCACGCCCAACGTCAAGCACAAGAATGTCGTCTCCCCTGCAGTCACGCCCGAAAGCGTCATGCAAGTTGTACGGGACAAGGTTCGCTTTGAGTTCCGCCATAACTCGCTTCCGTAAGGTTGCCCTGGTGTAATCGTAGGTTGCGTAGGTTGCGCTTGTAGCTGTGTAGCGTACTCGACTCCGTTGCAGGCGGTGGGTACGCTCAAAGGTAGTAGTAGTAAAGTAAAGTAGAGGTAAAGTAGAGTGTAGAGTCAAAGGGCTGTGCGTATGTCGACCTCGAGGGAGAAAGAAAGCAAACTACCCAAGGTGACTGCTGGATTTCGACAGCGGTAAATATCGCCGTTTGCTGATTGGAGCAAGTGAGTGTGAGTGTTTGTTTGGGCGGGTTCGAGTGAAGGGGAAGGTGCGGGTTACGCTTTTTGGGAGTGACGCAAACGAAATGGTGATGTGAGTGGTGCTTTCCCTCCCGTTTGGTTTGCGCAATTGCAGTGATTTCTGAATGTGGTGGGTGAGGGGTGAGACTGAGTGAGACTTGTTTGGTTGGATTTAGGGTGCAGTGCTGAGAGGTGTGTATGTGGAAGGGTGGTGTGAGGTCACTAGGCATGTTTCTTATACGATGAGTATGACGACGTTGGATAATGACATTGTTGTATTGAAACTACCAGCAACTTTGGACAAGGGTGGTATACAAAGAATGCAGTGCGGGCTGTATGACTTTTTGATATTCATTCAGAAGAAACTTGTTATTTCGCAAGAACTATTTTGTCGCTCAATTTCGCCGCAAATGCTGTGATAATATACAAATACTATGTCGCCATACCCATCATTCCAATTCAGCACATACCCTCCATATCAAACTATTTTCGTCCTCTGCATCAATGAGTCGCACTACGAGTCTCTCCTCCTTCTCGGTGGTGGAGTACTAGAATCCCTCCTGCGCCTCGGCGGTGGACTAGCGCTGTCATCCCTCGCTCTGCCCTTGCCCTTCGACGGCGGCGGGCTAGTTGACGCGCGCCTGTGTCTGGGAGGCGGGGTGCTAGAATCCCTCCTACGTCGGGGCGGTGGGCTCGCACTATCATCCCTCGCTTTACCCTTGCCCTTAGATGGCGGTGGGCTGCTTGAATCGCGTCTGCGTCTTGGTGGTGGAGATGGCGATCGCGAAGGAGACGAGGAATATCTTCGACGGCGCGGGGGTGGGGAGCGAGACGGCGAGCCTGAAGGGCTACGGTCACGCCTTGTAGATTTGGATTTTGGTGGTGGAGAACGGGATACGGAGTATGAAGGGCTGCGGCCGCGACGGCGGGGTGGCGCCGAACGAGAGCGGGAGCGGGAACGGGAAAGAGAGGATGAGTAAGAGCGCTTGCTCTTAAGCTTACGGGTCGTTGGGGAGCGAGACCGTGAGCGGGATGCAGAATCGTAGCTACCGCTCCGGCCACGACCGCCACGCTTGCGGTCGGGCGTTGGGCTGCGTGTATAAGACCTACCTCGGGAGCTAGATCTCGAATCTCGCCTCCTGCGAACAGGGCTTCGTGATCGAGAGTAGCTACTCGAGGTGTAGCTTGACCGCGATGAAACACTGCGATCGTCCTCTGAATCACTCTCTGGCTCGGGAAGTGGCTTTGGCTTGGGCGCACTGTTCTTAAGCCAGTCACGCATACCCTCAGTAAGCACACCCATACCAATAGCAGTGAAGAAGTTGATGGAGAAGCGTGTCTTGCTCTGGTCGTCCGCATCTGTGGGGAAGATGCCAGTGAGGCTGTCCTGAAGCATGGGGTCCTTGAAGCGCTCAACCACTGCCTTCTGGCCAAGAGAGGCAAGAAGCTCCTCGAAAAGAATCTTGACAAAGATACGAGAACTAGAAGTCGTGTCCTCTTCCGTCATCTTCACTACTTGGAAGACGTGCCAGCCGATACCGTCGGATGCTAGCAAATGGGCGAAGAACTGGGCGATGATGCGCAGGCGGTTCGTCTCAAAACGGTGAATGGTCTCGTAGTAGTGCGCAAACGCTTCCTCGAACAGGTCTGTCCACATCCGATTCAGCTTGCAGAACCGCTCTCCGATCATACCGTAGAACTTCTCGTACGTCCTCTCCTGGCTAGCGCACTCTACAATCATGGTAGTGAGCTCATTCTCCAGACCCTGTGGCAAGTTGATTCGCATCAGCTTGTGTACACACTCTTCGAATCCACCACTGCTCTTGATGGTTAGGTAGATTGTTCGGCGCAAGTTGACAAGATCCGCGTTAGTCTGATCCTTGACGTCCATAGCCTTGATCTCCTCATCTTCCTCATCCTCGGACGACGCATCCGTGTATCCATCATCGTCACTGCCCTCTTCTTCACCCAGAATTTCTGCCTTGATCTTTGCATACTCCTCCTCATGGGCTTCGTAATCAGGATCAAACTTGAAAATGTTCAAGCCATCCTCAACCTTCAAGTCACCCTCAAGCGTATGGTTGTGAGTAATTTGGTCCTCCTCCTCAATAAGGTCCAACTCTTCCCTCACAACTGGGTTGTCCTTGTACTTTGTGCGCCGAACTTCAAAAAGCACCTCGATCATGTATTGTGTGCGCTTATCGATGTCGGCTTCGTGGAGGATGTTGCGCATCTGGTCAAAAATGGCATTGGCGATGGCAGGTTTCATCTCGTCGAGGAAAGCGCCGACCTCTTTCATGATGCCGACAGCAATTTCAACAGAATCGTCAGAAGGCTTGTTGAGCAGGAGCAGGAGGATTTCCGCAATGAGGATTTCATGGACGACCTGGGTATTGACGAGGTGGGAAAGGAACATGGTACTCGACAGCGCAACGGCCTTGTCATTCCTCCTGAATCCCTTCCTGAACTGTACGATCAAACGGCGAACTAGCAAATCGCCGACCTGAGGTAGTTTGGTGTTCACAATGGCCACCATAGTTGCGTAAATCGGAGTAAAAGGCAAACTGGCAGCCTGCGCCTTCATGATGGCTCTGCAGAACAGGCCTCGTCCACGCACCAGGTTCTCGGAAAACAGCTCAGGCACAATCATCTTGATATTGGCGGTATTCGTCTTGTTGATTAGACCCTGGATCGACTTCTTGAGCGCCTCCCAAGCCATGCGCTGGAACTCTGCACTCTTCTTGTCCGTAATCGACTTTTGCATCTCGCGCAGGCGAGCGGGTGGGATGTACGCGCCTCCAGCACGTGTCTTGGAGTCGTCAATCGGCAGCTTCCGGTTCGCGCTGAAGGCATTCTGGAAGAGCTTCAATCGCGAGTCGTCCTCGGGTAGGTCGTCGGTGGTAGGCTTCGGCGCTGGGCGATGGCTAGCTTCTCCGTTGCGATGGTCATCCTCCTCATCTCTCCGACTTCTCTTGGATGGCCCAGCACTCGGTCCATCGTACGGCGAGCGCTCGCGTTTGCGCGGAACATCTTGCGCATCGACCTCGGGCTCTGGCGAAGGCGAAGGCAGTCGGACGGCAGATGCGACCTCCATGACCGCTTAGTAAGAGGGTCGCGGGGAGTGGGAGGAGGGAAGGTGAAGATGGGAGAAGTCAAAGTGGAGGCGTGTAAAGTGACGCGCCTCGCAAAAGTTTAGCCTGGAAGCTGGCCCAGCAATGCAGTTGCGGCGGACGGACCGCGGTTTCGCCGACAGGGGTCTGGGCTTGGCGCGTCTTCCCGGGAGAGAGGGAGGAAAGGGACAGCATGATGGTTGCAACCCAGTCTCACTTCTAATTAATTTCACTCGTTCCTTACTCCAACAAAACTTCGCAATGGTATGGGATTGAGTGTCTACGGTCAAGAACAATGTAGACTAACTGCAAATAGGCCGATCGCCTCGTGGGTCTCAGCATGCTCGTCGCAGCGACTGCCGTCTTCGTCTACTACACCGTCTGGACACTGTTCATGGTATGACTATCACTTGAAGATTTTCTTGCCGCAACACATGTACTAAGAAACATTTACAGCCCTTTGTTGATGACGACCACATCCTTCACTCTCTCTTCCTTCCTCGCGTCTGGGCTATCCGCATCCCCGTCATCCTCCTTATTCTCGGTACCACCGTCGTTGGCAGTTTCGTCTCGGTCGTAATGATCAAGAGCAATCGCAAGAAGGCACTCAAGGCCCAGCAAAAGAAGGCATCGTAAACAAACGCCAGCCCTGGATATGGACTTGGCTTTGGAGGAGTGGGGTGAAACCCATCGCCCGTAAAAGGGGTCTCAGCGTAACACTGCGGACTCGTTACTGGAATTGAGAGATGATAGTATAATATTGGCTTTTAGTCGTTGCCTTTCCAAAGCGGCCTAATCATGGTGCGGGTTATTGTGAAAATGTCACACAGCCTATGCGCCGAACTGCAAGCGTTCTCCTTCTTTTTGGCTTTATCACTATTGTTCCGTTCACATGATACTGCAATTGTCCTCAGTGATGACAATTGCCTCATTGCCTTCTTCTCCTTCCTCGCCGCCACCATTCCCAACACCCCCGACCTGACCTCTAGCCAGGTGTCTAGCCAGTTGCGCAAATACCGCCTGGCTAATGAAATAGTCGTCTCTTTCACCCTTGCGATCCATGTCATTCTGGCTTGTGATTTGATAACTCAGGTGCATCCTGCGCCGACTAGCAAGTCCCCCAGGTTCAACGTCGTCATCGCTATCACTGAGTGCTGCAGTTGCAGGCTCAGTCTCGGTTTCGGCTGTGGGTTCGGTGGTGACATTACGGCCACGGCGACCCCAACGGATGCTGGAGAAGGAAGAGGGGTCTGCCGAATGCACCCCTACGCCTTTTCGAGCGTTGTGTTGGAGGTGAGCATCTGGTGAGAATATCTTCACTGTGTGGTCAATGCCCGATACAGCCATGAGCGGTTCATAGGGATGGCCTAGGTCCTGTTAGCTGGGCATTTGGTTGTGTGTAGATTGACAAACGTACCCTGAATAACATTCACAACCTCTCCATCCCCTTCCAGGATGTTCAGAAGTTGTGCTGTCTTTCGATCCCAAATGAAAACGTGACCTGAATCGCTCCCGCTGACAACATACTCATCTTGAAGACCAAAGTAGTTGACGTCTTTTACCGTTTTGACATTACAATGTCCCATATAAACACGGGTGTGAGGTGCGCAAGGCACGTCGCGTTCAACCTTCCACCGTTTGTAGCGACTGCGACCAAAGTCGGTACGCCATAGCATATGTCCACTTCTTGTCCGCCGTAGTCCCTCTTCATCCTCGTCCTCGGAATCCTCGGAATCCTCGTCTAATCCATCTTCAGAGTCCCCATACCAATCGTTTTCGTCATCTTCGTCATCCTCGTCTTCGTCGTCGTCATTTTGTTCTTCGTCTTCCTCATTTTCCCCGGGATTCTGAACCACGGTGGATCTCGATCCTGTTGGGGTAACCGAGCTTGGGGAACCGTCCCCGTTTTCTGTTTCTTGGTTTGATGTCCTGATTAACTCTGCTTCACGGACAGGACCCTCGTCGATCACAGGATCAATATCCGCCTGTCGTGCTCTCAGCGCTCTCTCCTCGGCTCTGATTTGTTTGTCCGAGATGCCACGACCGCCATAGGCGCGATCCACGAAAGCAAAGTTGATGTCCTTCGAAGCGTTGAGCAGCACTCCCCTTCCAACCTGATATGCCCATCTTCTTTTGGCTGCACTTCGCGTTTGGGTAGGTTCATCTGTAAAATCCGCTTCCGTCGCAGATCCATCTGTTCCAGTCAGATCTGCAAAAGGTATTTGCAGCGCCTGGCCAAAGGCATCAACTGCTTCAATCTCAGAAGAGAACAGAATTCGAGTGGCATCCGTCTCAAATTTGGAGGCATCGGGATTGACAATGTTGTCATCACCCGCAAGGTTCATCAGGTAGGGAATCAGTTGCTCTTGTATGGCGTCCATGTCTTCTCCATGTGGAAGAGGCAGTCGAGCACTGCTACTCCGTCCAGAGAATCCCTCTACTACTGCGCCTGGACCACTATCAAGCCACAACAGTATGGCTTTCAAAAAGTCATATCCGAAATGTTGGTGCCGAGGCAACTCCCTCTCCCGTGGTGCCGGCTGGATCGATGCAAAGTATTGTGCAATCAAGGCGTCTGAGCTTGACCCGGTCAACAGCTGTCCGCCCAACACTCGTGCCAACGTTCCAGCTGCTTGCACAAACCGGCGCGAAGCTGCCCTGCTGTCGCGGAGCTTGTTTTGTACCGCCACATCGACGGGATCTGGGTTGATTGGATAAGTCCATGTCCGATCTATGTCATCCATATCTGCTATTATTGAGTTTGCCAAGCCCAGGATGGAGGTGAAGGCCAATTGTAGCCCGGTCTCTCCGTGTTCACCAAGGTCGAATATGCGCTTTGCTATCTTGATAGTTGTACTCGCAATCCGGTAATGGTCCGTGGATCGCAACTCGTTCAGTTGCTCCTGAGTTAGGCGACTCTCAGCAGGCGTTTGGATACGAATGTCTTCACTTTGTCCATTGCCATAGGTGACGCGTAGTGCAAGATCATCTTCCGTACTATCATTTCGTGGCCTGGATCCTGCCCGTTCAGCAGCCTCTTGAGACGATGCACTTGACTTTGGCCGCTTGCGTTTTTTGGCGGTGTCCTTGACTCGACGATTGGACGTACTACCTGATGCTTTTATTGGTGTTACATTCTCTCTTGCATCCGGACTTCTCAAAATGTCGAAGCTATAGATGTGGTCTTGAGACCAGCTTACGATGAGCTCGTTTGGCTGAGCGTCACTTATCTTACATGAGGTGATGTGACCGCTGTCGCTTCTGCCCATGCGTTGCTTCCCATTAGGCGCGAACTTCTTGACACACTGTGTCGCTTTTCCTAGGAGCTCCTCATCGTTTTCATTCCAACTTGCTGGAGTGGAAAGTCTGGAACCGCGCTCACGGTTGATGTCCCGGCCAAGCATACGTCGATCATGCAAGAAGCAATGAAGGTGTGCCCCACCAAGTGCAATATAGTGAGGTTGGCTAGGGGAACAAGAGACCGTGTTAAGATCCAGTCCATATCGACTGTACGAGATGAGTGGCGGCGGAATATCATCAGATGCGTCATCGTCTCTTGCCCACGCCGGAAGCATGCTGTCTCTTGCTGGTGGATACGCCCTGGCTGGCTGCCTTATATCCCATTGCCGTACATCTCCATCGTTGGAGCAGGTCATGAAATAGAATGGGTTGTCCTCTGTGACAATCCTCTTTACAGTGTCGGTGTGGCAGCGAAATGCCTTGGCATTTGTATCGGCCTCGGTAAGTGTCACTCTGCTCCGTGCTGTGCCCAAGTTTCGCGCACCACCTGCTCTAGAAGCAGTTCGGAAGGCCGAGTGACCTGAATGCTCAATGTCAAATATCCTCACGTCATCTGTTGCGCTAACGATGGTGCGGTCGCCCGAGTAAGGCATAAACTTTACGGAGAAGATGTTGGAGCGATGGCCTGTCTCAATAGATGTGGTGAGGTTGAACTGGTCGGTCGACGATTCGGGGTGATATGCATGAATGTTGATGCGATGGTCGTCGGAGCCGGTAGCGAGGAGACGGCCAGATTTCGACCAGCTAGCGATATCAGATACCTCCATTGAATATCCGTGAAGTTGTTTCTCACCTGAGGGCGTTGACGCATCCGTTGTGGCCTTCAAGCTCGTTTACGATATCGAGATTATCGACCCATTTCCGGTCGCCGTATATTGATCGGATGTCTGAGTATTTGCTGCGCTCTTGACCAACCTCTCGCTTAAGCAGCCGGTCGTAGATTGTGTACTTCATATCGGGCGGTGTTGAGGCTTGCCAGTAGCAGGAGGCACAGTGTGAAAGGCAACCCCAGAAAGTAGCGGAGAGACAGAGGGAAGACTAGGCGAGGCTTCTAGAAACACCTAGACGAAGGTAAAGCGAATCGGAAATATCAGTCAGGCGGAACAATTCGTAAATTCGACGGCTTCTGTGTGAGCATCTCGGCGCCCTGGCAGTAAAGTTTGGGGCGTGGTTGCGGGCGGCGCGTGCAAGTCGTCGCTGGAGGTCGCGAACGAATGACGAAAGGTGACTAGGCTGTCTCCACCACGTTTGTGCTCCAAGCTCTCCCCCGCGGCCTGCCGTTGCTCTGCCACGACCAATCACCGCCGATACACGTACAGATTTGCGCAGTAAAACCGCAACCCTTGTTCAGAACCCAGGGCACAGATGCCAACCTGAGATGCGGTGATGATCATATCTTACCACATCTGGCACGCTTCTTGTTGTTCCCCACCTTGGAACTAACACGTTTACGATAAGGACCATTATGACACGAGACATCACGACATGATAGTGACTGAGCATCATGGGCATTGCAAAGAATCACGGAACATTGACTTTTATTCGGTAAAACGTGGATATGAGCATTTATTTACATGGGAATCAAAGCAACTACAACACACTTCACCTCCAAGGATGAATAACTCTTTTATCCAAAGAATTTACATGACAAGAACAGCACCGACAGCACCAAAAAACACCATGAAGCCGACACTGGCGCGGCTAGCAGCGCCCTCAAACTGTGGTGGCATAGATGGGAGAGGTGTGACGGGCTTGCCGGTACCAGTGGGCAGGGGAACATACTGGCTGGTAGCGTTCTTAGCAGGGCCGGCGGGGATGTAAGGAACACCAGCCGATGGGTAAGGAGCAGGAATGTAAGTGGGAACGGCAACCTTGCTGAGAGTCACGTGGATGCTGCTGAAAGCCTCATGCTCCACGGGCTTCTTGGGATAGCCTGTGCCAACAGGATACGAGGGGTACTCAGCAGCAGGCGAAGAGGCGGGCTGAGCGGCGGAAGGCACAACAGGCACAGAGTGAGCTGGGTACTCAGGAGCCGCAGAAGATGCAGGAGCCGCAGAAGATGCAGGAGCCACAGGATACTCAGCAACTTTGGAGACTTCCGGAACGGCAGGGTACTCAGCAGCCTTAGAGACTTCCGGAACGGTAGGGTACGCAGCCTTGGAAGCCTCGGGCACGGCTGGGTATACAGGCTTGCCAGAAGAAATTGGCGCAGCAGGGTACTCCGCAGGGTATACGACCGAAGGAGCAGAGGATGGGTACTCAGGCACAGCAGTAACGGTGGCAATGGGCTTGGTGATGGTCACAGTCAATGTGCTGGCAGTGTATACACTCGTGGTCCATCCCTCAGGAACATCGGCGGTGCCGGTGGGCTTCGCGCACTTGGTGCAAACAGTCGCAACGTATGTCGTGGTGACGGTGGTAAGGCCGGTGGGGCAGACATCGACATAGGTGGCTTTGAGACGTTAGTATGTTTCCTTTAGGTTAAATGACATCTTGAACTTACTGGTAACGACGCTGGTGGTAGAGCCAGTGGGAACAGTTGGATACTCGGGCTGCTCGGGCTTCTTGGTAACGGAAGGCGTGCTGTCGTAACCAGTGCTGGACGCAGCTGGGTACTCTCCGTAGCCGGTTGAGCTCTCAGCAGGGTACTCAGCATCCTTACTGACAGAGTATGTCTCAGTTGGGTACACTGCTGACTCAGTAGGATAGACGCCATAGCTGGAGTTCACATCAGTGGGATAGACGCTGCTTGAAGTGCTGCAGGAAGTTGAGGTCTCGCTACCTGAAGGAACAACGGCAGAGCTGCTGATGCTTTCGGGTGTTGAGACGGTGGGAACAGATGATGGTCCAACGGAGGCGCTGCTGCTGGAAGCAGAGGGCGAGATGGTAGCAATAGAAGAAGGCTCAACAGGGGTGCTGCTGGGAATCTCAATAGAGCTGGAGCTGATAATGGTAACGCTGCTGGATGCGGGGGTGCTAGGTGCAGGAATGCTAGAAGTCGACACGCTAGAGATAGGAGTGCTGGGCACTGGGATGCTGGAAGCCGAGATAGTAGAGCCCGGAGTGCTAGAAGCGGGAACACTGGAGGTGGGATAGGTGGAAGCCGAGATGCTAGAAACCGGAGTGCTGGACGCGGGGACGCTGGACGCAGGAATGCTAGAAGCAGGAATGCTAGAAGCAGGAATGCTAGAAGCAGGTGTGCTAGAAGCGGGAGTGCTGGATGCGGGAGTGCTTGAAGCTGGGGTACTCGACGCAGGAACGCTGGAAACCGGGATGCTGGAAGCGGGGGTGCTTGAGGCTGGGGTGCTTGAGGCTGGGGTGCTTGAAGCTGGGGTGCTTGACGCAGGAACGCTGGATGCGGGAGTGCTGGAAGGTGTGATTGTCGAAGAGACCACAGAGCTAGACGATACAACAGGGTGGAACTTGTCATTGAAAGTACCCTCAACAGCATACTTCATCCAGGTACCGTAAGACTGGTCGTAGGTCGGGTTGTTCTTAGAGACGGTGGCCTCCCAAAGCATAACACCACCAAACATGCTGTTGCCCTGGAGCGATTGAACAAGTAGATTGGCATCCTCTGGGGCGAGGTAGTGGTCCTTGTGTGTAGGAAGGCCATCTTCACCGGCAGCCAATCCAAGGTAGAGTTTGATGTTCGGGTTCTTGGAGTTTGCCTTGAGCCAAGAAATCCAAGTGTTGAAGGTGAAGGTGCTCTCTGCCTTGTTCTTCATGTCTTGTACGGCCTTGGCAGCAGAGCAGGTCCAGGTGTTGTAGAACTGGGTGAAGAGGAAGTCGAAGGGAACCTCCTTGAGAGCAAGGAAGATCCTAGCATCGGGGACAACGCACTGAGGAGCACCGGAGAGAAGCATGTTGGAGTGTGCCTTGATGTACTTGCCGAAGACATCGTAGTTGAGATAGAGCATGTCTTTGGACGGTACATCCCACTCTGCGGCTTCGAGGTCGAGATCGAAACCATCGACATAGGCATCGCCGAAGGGACGGGGCTTGCCGGCAGCTTTCCACTCGGCAGTAGGGGGTCCGTAAGCTCCGAGCAAAAATTCGGCAAACCAGTTGGCAACATCTGGTGTTGGGAGGTAGTAGTCTGTTGGCCAGCCACCACCGAGCGAGAGCATGACCTTCTTGCCCCTCCTCTTGCAAGCATTGATGGCTTCACCAACGCCAGGGCATGAGCTGAGTAGCTGGCTAGGCTTGTTGGTAGTCGGGTCGGTGTAAGTTGCGTCACCGCAAGCATTGGCGTGGTTTGTTCCAGGATATTCACCTCGCTGCTTGGGGAACTTGTTGACGACTAGTAAGATGGTTGTATTAGCAGTGTTCTATTGGTAGGTAGACCAGTTCGATCAGAGATTGACATGTCCTCAGCTCAACTGAGGATCCACTATGTCCATCCCATCAGTGACTACTTACAGCCAATGTTAACAATGTCTACGTTAGGATCCAAGCAGACTTCGAGCAACGTCATCTGGTTGCTTCCCTGTCCCCAGTAAACAGCGACATTTGACTTGGAGGAGGCATCGTAAGCGGCCGAAGCAGTAGAGGCAAGAAGCCCAGTTGCAAAAGCAACGCGTGAGAAGATGGAAGTGACCATGATTACAGTATTAACAGTATGAACAACGATACGTGATGGAAATGATAGGACGGCCAGAGGCCAGTAAAGATTGTGATGAGCGAACTCAAAGAAGGGACGCAAGCAAAAATGCTGCAATTAGGATCGAGACTCGAAAGAGAGCGACTTGAGGGCGAACTGGAAAGCAGAGCGACTCACGATGAGAAAAGTAGGAATGGGAGATTACACTATATCTACTATTGGCCTCAAGGCCTCATGGCGTGGTACCTGCATGAGTGACTAGTCACTGAACAGCGCCGCTTAGCAGCAGGCAACCATGCCATTTTGCAGGATGGGACGGCAAATCTCATGGAGCTGCAGGAACAGAAAGATGGCTGTCTATTTGGGCTTCGATTGGTGGGGAGGCCTTGGACCTAACTGCTTCGAGTCTGAAGTCAGGTACGGCGTCCAAGAAGCTGTGCATCCAGGCGAGCGCTAAATTTGAAAATGGGTTGCTTCTAGGAGCCCTGACATATGATGTCTTAGTTTAGACTGATGACCGGTGGACAGGCCGCTTCCGGCCATGGGAAACTTCAATCTCGGCTAAAGGTATGGCCCTTTGAGTACCAACAAAGGGAAGAGAGAGAAGACGCCACGACAGGATGGTCGGTCCAGAGTTCCGGAAGTGGCGTTCATACTTAATCCAGGCACTGAAAAGGCGTGGTCTCGTATTGAATGGTGGGGTTTCTTGACGATATCACGACGAGTACTGTACCCTCATCTTCATGCCGAATTGGAGAGTTGGCCAGGCACGCTGCAGAAGCCTGATGGATGTGTGTCGCGGAGGAAAAAAGAATGGGGCTACGGTGGCTGCCTAATGGCTACGCCTCATGGCGGCATATTCGGAGTGGGTGGATTTATCCGAATGTAGGAAGGAGTCCGAGTGATTTGATGTTGGATGTGATCTAGGAGGCGTCGGCTACAGCACAAGCGACCACAAGTCAGGGGCTCCCGGCGCCAAACCATTCCTCATGCGGAAAGGCAGGTCTGGCCCTGACACTGCCGTACAGCCCTTGGGAACAGATTCTTTCATTGCCGCCTTGGCTTTCTTCACACCCAACGGCCGGAACACATGCGCCTGGCCGAGGCTCGTCTAGTCGCGAGTTGTTGTTGGTTTCATCGAGTGGATATCAGACGACTGGCGCTTTTGATTGCGTTCTCCTTCACCGGCAGCATAGGGTTAGTGCAGCGGGCCTGACTATACATCACGAGTTCTTGCGGAGAACTCATAAAAGAACAATCAATCTACTTACCGTGTTGATAACTACGATTAGTACAAAGCCGTGAACAATCGATCGCACCCACCAGGTGATGCTGCGGACCCTGCGACATCTATTTCAAGCCATCGACTGTGCTGGACAGCACGACTCATCTGCATGCCAAGTGTCCCTGAAATGGGGGGCGGAATGTTGGAGGCCTGAGTAGCCATGGCCTTTGCAGAATGCCTCGTTGTGTCAGGCGCGTAACTAGGATGATCTACCCAAGTCGTGTAGACACAATTGCTGATCGTTGCCTGACTCGAAAGCGTTCTGGATACCGGCAGTACCTCGACATGATGCGAGCCACGTGCCCGTGCGCTTGAACCCACAGTTCGGCATCCCCTGGCGCTGTTCGTCGATCCTATACGGGCCGATCACGAGCGATAAGCTTCGATCGTACAAAGCTTACCATAGGTGTAGGTAGATATTCCCGGGATAAGTCACCACCATGGCTGTGATAAGAGTTAGTTCACATCCTCATCCATGTTCTGCAACTGGGACTCAACTTGCTCGATTATGAAATGACGTTTCTTGAAGGGAGATTCCACTATTACATCTATGTATTAAATCCGTCTAGCATCCTTTGGTATCAATTTCCTCCTCATAGTTTCCCCTTCTCGTAAAAGAATTCATAAATCATAGTGTTGCTAAGCCTATGCGACGGCGAATCGACTGCGCTCTCGCAGCTTCTTACCAAACTTAAACAAGAGGAAGATCCCAACAGAGCAGATTACCATGCACCCTGCCAACAAACTTACGCCTCCATCAATTCCGATGCCCTCGAACATTGGGCGCGCAAAGAGAATGGCTGCAAATGCAAATGCACTTCGGCTCAGACTATTCGCGCTGAAGATACTGGCTGCGTAACGCGGATAGATGTTCGGGATGTAGAGCAAGACACTCTGAGCGATGAAGTAGATTCCGAAGACAGTCAGACCGAGACCGATCGTAGGTACAATCCAATGAACAGATGGTCGAGACGCCCATGCAAACATGAACAGTCCAATTGCGATGATAGGGCTGGCAATCAAACCGGGCCACAGATGGTTTTCAAGCTCGCCAAATGTACCGCTCATCAAACGGGGGAAGACTCGGTACTTGAGGTACAAGACATGGATTGTGAATGCGAGTCCACAGCCTGGAAGAATTGAAAGGAAGATAAGGCCAGTTGTCTCGGCGTTGAAGTTATACATGGGGACGTAGACCAAAGGAAGAGACTGGCATGTGTTAGTGAGCGCGCTTAGTGACCAGATTGATGAAGTGCTTACCTCAAAGAATGAGTAGTAGATGCCATAACACAAACCCATGTATACCGTCGTGAACAAGATGGCCGGGTCCAGAACGTTGATCTCCCAGGGCTTGACAAGAGCGTCAAATAGCAAACTGCTGACTTTCATGTTCTTCTGCTTACGTTCTGAGTCAGACATAAGCTCCTGGTTGCCGGTCTCCTCGCGCATACGCTTAGCCTTGTAGTAGAGAATAGTGGGTCCAGAGCTCTCTGGCAGAATGAGAAGCAACGCGAGATATACTGGTCCTGAGATGATGAGCAACTCCCAGCTCGAGAAGCGCCATCCCAAGTCCTTGACGGCGTAAGAAGACAGTGTTGGGCCCAGGGCGGGACCCAATGTGGCGACCATAGCCCAGAGGGCGACGGCAAATGGGAACTCAGCCATTGTCCAGACATCCGCGAGTGATGCACCCGCAGTAGCGAGGCAGGGCGATGCCATGAAGCCCAGGAGGAATCGCAGGACCATCAACCCGGCGAAGTTGTCCACTAGCGAAGTGGGTATACACAGGATAACAAACAAGAATCCTGAGATGGCATATGGGGGGTTCCTGCCGATAGCTGGAACCTCGGACAGTGGGGAAAATAGCAGACACCCAATACCGTAGCCGAGCACGTACAGTGCAATACCTAGTGAGGCTGCGACATGACTGACGTCAAATATTTCCATCACATCTTGCTGCGAGGAAGTGTATATCGAAGATCCGACATAGACGGCGAAAGTGTAGACGCAGAGTATGACAGTCACTAGGATTTTGTGGCTCCGAGGCCAGTTCTGAGGGTTGCTAGGGTCGTCTGGGCCGCTCCAGTCTACGAGTGTAGTTTGATGCTGCTTGAGCTCTGCGCCGATGGGGCCCCCCGTGGGTACTTCTTCCTTTGGAAAGGGGAGGTCGTCTGTTGACGAGGATGGGGATATTGGTTTGGCGGGTTTGCGGGTGTAGTCGAACTTGCGGTGTTTGGCATAGTGCAATAATGTTCCCACACTAGAGTGCTTGAACAAGTAGGACGACATGGCTGCAGTGGTATGGTGCCACGAGTATGCAGGACGTGTTGAACACCAACAGAAAGATCCTTGGTGAAGGCTGATAAGGCTGAGTGGAACGTTGTAGTTCTACCTCTCAAAAGGGGTGACGCGTATCCCGTAGGGAAGGCGCGTCTGTTGGATAGGAATTCGGAAAGTGCTGTGGTATCAAACCAAGTTCCTCCCTTGAGCCTTTATACCTTATTCGAGTTTCTATCTTTACTTCATTGTCTGCAGGGCCAGCCACGCGAGGGTGTCAGACTCTTGCGTGACACGAAAACACGGCTAGGAACCAGAGATGCACAGAAATTTCCGGACCGGTCAAGCGTAGCAAAAACGAAGTAGATTTCATGTGTGTCCTGGATTTCTCCCACAACACCCAGTTAGGCGACAACCTCCGATGGGGCGCATCTCACATTCCGGTACTTGAGCCCTTGGCAAAGGGCTGATCTTAGGCAAATGTAGTTGTCTATCTCTTAGCCTTGTCGTCTGCCGTTGGTTGATTCGTCGGATACTTTTTTGATAGTGCTCGAAACCAAGAGTCACAGTGGAGCCAGCGGAGGCAACGGAGTAAGCGGACATAAAGCGACATGGGAAAAGCAACCACACATATTACAGTGAGCGGAGTGCCGGACGAATTGAGGATATGCAGCGAAGAGTGGGTGTGCACGAAGAGTGTATCAGTGTCTCGAAAAGCATGTGAGCCCAATGTGCTACCTACACCTACAATTCTGACCGTTCTGCAAGCGAGGCTGGCCGCGTTTAGTGTGCCCACAAAAGCAGTCAGATAACGCCCTTAATTGCTGGCGCTCGCTGATTGCACAAAAAGAAAAAGGGGTTGTGGAAAACGCAAACCCAAGTTACTACAAGGCTTTGCTGTCTTTGCTCTATCAACCTCGACATCGTCGCAGAAACTCACTAAACATCTTTCCAAAAACACACAGCGCATGTACCTCACATGATCCAATTGCAGACATCTAATCGACTTTGGTCCGAATCCTCGCAAGAAAAAGCCTCCGACATTTGTAAGTCAACGGTTGTTTTCATGGGCAACTGCAAGCCACATTTCGCTGACAAATGGCCGCTAATGTGTCGGCGATCGCTTCTAAAACATGGCGGCTGAGGTGATATGCAGGATAAGCGAGGACGTAACATGTACAGCGTGGCCCTGTTGTTAAGCAGAAAGTGAAATGTCAGCAAGGTAAAGTTTACGTATCTTGCTGTCGAAACATCCTCTCATTCTCGTCCTCCGGTTCTCGTCCATCCCATTATCGAGCGTCAGTATTATACTTATTGGAGTCATAATGAATCATGGTGCTTCATAGATAATACACTTGTCGTAATCGATATCTTTTAAGGCGTTATCGGGGGTGCTGACATTGGTACTTAGCACTATGTCCGTTAAACCCGTGATGTTCTCGGATCCCCGACGAACACGTGAAGCGGCAGTGGAGATATGCGACGGGTTTTCGGTAGACACCAATGCCCTAGCGGTCACATACATCCCGTAGAGTTGATTATAGTGTTGTCAGATTTCTCCACACCTTATGGCTAGGGGCCGAGGCTCCAGACTTGATGTCATGACCCTAGAATAGTTTACAGGGACGAATCGATGACCAAGCAATACATTTATATCGACAGGACAAATAATGAACTAATTCGAAAGCCGATTTCCTAGGCTGCCTGAATAGTAAGAGACTCAAGACGCTATCGCAAACTGTTCAAGTCCAAGCCAAGGTATCTGACTACGCACATATTTGCCAAGAGATAAGATGTTGATTGATTAGGCCACCCATTTCACACAAGGTCTGGCTTGCGATCTTACTTACTTCCACTCAAGAGGACAATGCATCGTAACCAATCGCATCGACATTTCATCAGCACACTTACGCCTCAGCCAGGCTCCCGTGCGGCAACACTCAACCAAAATGCACGTCCCTCTTCTAACACACCGATCTTACCTTACTCGAACTATCGCGGCGTTACCGAGAACTGATTGTTGTTGTTGTTGTTTTTTGTTTCAGGAGCCCTTGGTGTACTTTCACTCGTGACTTTATGTGCATTGGCATCTCCTTTCTGAACAAACGAAGCCTTGGCCCGCGCCTAGCCTTGGTAGGTCAGACGATCTATTAGCTGAATCGGGTCGACAAAGCTTCACTATAGCATGAATTCAGTTGATTGCAGTGAAAGATTAATAACCTTTCAGGCAACGAGGAAGCAAGACTGCAGAAGATTGGGCAAAGACGAGGACTTACATATTGTGCATCACTCACGTGCTTAGCCCAAGGAGTCGTATACTCGACCAACCACCCCTTTTCCGCCTTTTTCGAAAGCCAATAGGCGGGAGCAATCTATAACAGTGTCCCCATACATATGATCCGCTCTGATTATCATAGTGTTCCAGGCAACCCTCTGCTTCACCGGCCGCAGGATACAACGTCTTTACCTTCTGCAAAACCCTCAGCCGTCAAGTAAAGTAAATACTGCACCAACCAAGCCCCAAAAAGAAGGCTTAGAAGAATTAAAAAACCCATCGCTTCCTAAAAATCCCAGTCGCAAACCCCCCCGACGGAACGAAATTCTCTCCTTTCATACCAAATACACGAGACATCGTCACCGCCTCCATATCGACCCTGCCCCCCCTTGACAACCTCACTCATCGACTCCGCTAAAAACCCCATCACGGACAACCAGCTACAAACGTGATCGTAGCAATCAAATCTCTGAAATTTTTCGTCAATCTCGACGCAACTCTTCCTCAACACCCCCCATACCCCCACAAACTCCATCAAATACCGATACATCCGATTGACAGGCAAGAGACCGATAGTGGATCGTATGCACATCCAGTAAAAGTCGGTACTGCAAAATATCATAATCTCAAAAGTCTTCGCAAAAGAAAAGAAAAACGCCAGTTTTGAAGGAAAAGAATCAAATATATGCAATTGGTATCTTTAGTTCCCAAAAAGTCCCCGAGCCAAAAACGCCGCATCGTTCCTCATGAAAGCTAAGTCATAAATGATTCCCTCAAAGCCATGTTACTCAGAAGACGCAAAAGTTACTTTCTCTCGCCCTTCCTCCCAGTCTTCTTAAGCCTAGCTGCAAGATCCAACATAGCATCCGCCCAAACCGCCATGCCTTCTTTCTCGTTGATTTCATTACCGCAAAAGTCCTTTAGGAAAGCACCCATCTTCTCCTCACCATACTTCTCACCATAGACGACTTCTGCTGCCATGCTAACTTCAGTTTCTACACCTTCCTTGCCGAGATTGACGCCGAGTTCAAACGTAGCCTTGACTTTGGTTTGGAGAGTGGGAAGAAGCATGTTGGCAGCGATGGCCATGCGTTCATCTGACAGGATGCATTCTTCTGTGATGTAGCTGTGCTCTAACCAGCGAACACCCTCGGCAACTGCAAGCGCAGTAGCCCAGCTGTTCTTGACAAGATGGAGCAGAGACGAAATGCGTGTCTGTGATTGCGGGATGGCGTGAAGGTGAGCGCGGATCAACTGAAGGAAGAAGCGCTTGCTAGTAGTCAGGGGACGGGGATGTGGTGTTGCTGAGTCTCCAATGTATGCGAGTGAGATGGAGCCGTTTGGTGTGTTGGAGCCTGTAGCAAAGGCAGATGGCACGAAATACAGTTCCAGGTCGTTCAAGTGAGTCATGGTGATGCTTGTGGATGAAGCAGAGGTAATACTCCAGCCGTGAGCTTGTTCCATAGCAGCGACTTGAGCTGTGTTGCTGTTAGCCGGATGTCATCATTGATTAATGGACTGGGCGTACCTTTGAGATTGCTGACTTCACTCGTTGACCAGCCACGGCACTCTTCTCGCATGCGTTCAGCAGCCTTGATCTCCTCGATGCATTCAACCTTGCGACTCTTGGCTGCCTCGATACGCGCTTCTTTATCAGCGAGCTCCTTCTGAAGCTGTGCCAACAATCGCTTTTTCTCTTCCAGCTCAGCATCTGTGGCAGTGAGTTTCTCTCTTGTCTGCTCAAGTTCTTCCCGATCGCAACTGTTCAACTCATCGTGGCGCTGCTGTAACCGCTTGCACTCAGTGGACAGAAGCTCCTTCTTCTCTACTAAAGGCGGTAGCACAACATCAAGGAGCTGCTCCTGGTTGATCAGTGCAGACTCATCGCGTTTGAAGCCATCCATAGTATGAAGGAGGCCGGTCTTCAGATCTTGCAGAAGAGTGCTTCTCCAAGTATACCACTCTCCACGTGCTTCGAGGCGGGCATTGGTCTTGAGATTCTTGAATTGGTTGTCCATGACAGCACGCTGGTCCGGAGGAGCAGTGAGATATTCACTAAAGAGTAGCGGGTTCTCCTCCAGGACATTAGCCTCCATGGTGCGGACAAAGTGGCGACCATCCGAGATGTACTTCTTCATCTCGTGGCATGCGTGTTGATACAGTTCGTACTCTGGCAATGTACACGCACCAGCAACCACGAAGCGATCCAATGACTCTTCCTTCTCCTCTACCTCGACGTCATGAAAAGCAGAGGGAGCAGCAGTATGCCGCCTCTTAGTCGTACTAAGGTCCATGAAGCGGATTTTGGTCATGTCCAGGAAGTCCTGAAGCGAGATGCGCTCAACCTCGGAGAAGTCTTCTGCAACACTTTCCTCTACTTGAGCCTCCTCCTGTTCTTGCTCACCGAAGACGACACGTTTCTTAGGACTTATACTTTTCCGTGGGGTAGCCTTCTTGGGTGTTGGGGTCTTCTGCTTGGGTGTTGGCTGCTTTTGGGGAGTCTGGGCCTTCTTTGGTGTCATGCCTCGCTTCACCGGTGACATCAGTGACTGCTTTCGTGGCGTAGATAACAGCTTGATGCTGTTGCTCAGTAGTGAAGTGCTCTTCAAAACAGGCTCCTCGCGTGGTGCACCTAGAGGACTGAACTGTACGGCAGACAATGAAGAACGACGTCGGTTCAGGATAGGGGCAGCAAGCGGATCGTCAGGAATCGCTTTGGGTGTATCTGTTTTCTTTTGGCTGGTAGGCGTTGCTACAGATCCTTTCTCCTTCGAAGCGCTCAAAGGAGTACGGCGCACGAATGGAGAAGGCTCGATCTCTTCGATATCCTTCTGCCTAACAATTTCAGGAGTTCCTGGATCCAGAGTTGGGTAAACCACATCTCCGGAGGTGCTGGGAGTAATATCTTTCAATACCTCAGGAGCTGCCTCTGCCTCAGCCTCAGATCTGAGAATTGAGCTCCTTCTGCGTCCTGGTGATTTTTTGGCTGACAATTTTTGCGGAGTCGGTGTCTTGCTAGCTGGAGTGGGTGTGGCATCGGCAGACTTCTCCGGGGTTGCTGATGCTAGGATGGATCGCTTAATACCAGGTCCAACAATCTTGGTGAACTCCATGGAGAGGTCCTCGTCCTCGACCTCCTCATCCTGCACGTCTTCCTCCATCTGTGCAGGAGATTGATTCTTCTTGATACTACTCATAGCAAGTGTAAAGTCCATGGTTGCATCTTCAACTGGAGTCTCAGCGCTAGCACCACTAGTAGATGCAGGCACTGGTCCTTTTACGATACCCCCGATTGCCATTGTAAGGTCCATAGTAGCATCCTCGGATACGTTCTCTTGAGATTGTAGACGTTGTCGCAGGCTGGCTCGTCGGTCCGTAGGGCGCTTCGCGGGGCTTCCTTGTGATGCTTCAAGCATGGATATTCTCCTCTTAAGACTCTTCCTCCTGTTTGCGGGCGCGTTGGCTGCCATGGCCCGAATGCTTCCCAGTGGCATAGTCAGGTCCATGGTCATGTCTTCATCCATGTCTGAGCTTGCGGTGTCGGGTTGCTGCTCCTGCTCTTGCTGCTGCTGCTGCTGTTGTTGATCCTGGGGAATGATGCGACCCACTGCTCGTGTGATATCCATGCTCATGTCGTCATCCTCTGCCACCGTACGTGCTGGTGAGAAGGCAGGGCTAGCGTTTTCCTTGTCGTATTCGGTGACAAAGCTCTTCTTTGCCCATGGTTTGAAAGCGGAAGTGATTTCGTCTTGTGCAATGTCCATGGTCATATCTCCGTTCTCGTCTTCGTCTTCGTCTTCGTCGTCCAAATCCAGTCTTTGAGTAGTTGCCTGGTTCGCAGCCTCACGGAGTGCAGCGTCCAAGCGAGCGCTGCTCTGCGAAGAGTCCTCTGTGTCCGGGGAAGCGCCCAGGTTCTCTGTCAAATCGTCGTCGCTCTCAGAATCACTGCTGCCGTTGTTATCGCCGCCAGGTGACGCGTTATCCCCACTCAGAGGGCTTGAAGAGTAGACGTCATCTGGGTTGTTGAAATTCATTGGCGGTATTCCAGAACTTCTACGATTCTTCTTCTGGTGTTGCGATCGCTGGTTTGCAGGCGAAGAACCAGGCTCAGGTTCAGGCTCCTCGGCCTGCTCTGGTGGCGTGGAGGGTGGCTCGGCGGGGTCTGAAGGAGGGGCAGGCGATGCGGGTGTGAATGCCTGGGAGACGTTCGAGGCTCTTCGGGTGGCCTCTGACGAGGCGGAGGAAGTGGTCGCATCGCGCATGTACTCGACTACATCCCACGTATGTAAAGTGGCTTCTGGGGCAAACGAGACGCGTCTCCTTGCTAAGAATAATCAATATTGTAACTCCTACAGTTTTGAGACTACCAATCTTACCCAAAGACTTGCGACGGGCTTCGCGCCGCTTCTTCTCATCCTCGCCATTAGAGGCAAGGATTGACTTGACTGCGGGGATAAAGGCAGACTAAACAGTCAGCAACTTGTACATTCCTGGTCGCATACACTCGAAATACCTTTCTCCTATTTCCCATGGCCTCTTTCAGGGGGGGTGCTTCCAACTCTTCCAAGCCACCAGGACCAATACTCTTGCTACGCGTCTTCCGCGCAGTCTTTTTGGGCGATAGCCCTGATTTCTTTGGTGATTGTGCGGGAGCTTTGAATGAACCATTGGCGGTGAGGCCGTCGGCAATATTATCTCGGGCGTCTGATTGCGCCATGGTGTGGTTGTGAAATTTGGAGTGTGGTTGTCGTGGTTCGGGACCGGAGTGTCGATGCATGTAAACACGACAAGCGCCAAACCAAACAATACGTCGTCAGGCCCGTGCGCGCCCCCTCGTCTGATCTTATCATTAATCCCCGCATCTTCAAACCATCGTCACCAAGTAAAACCTGAATTCTCTTATACTAACTTATATTGTTCTGGGTATCTAAGCACAAATAAAAACTATCTATACAATGTAGGAAATAATCTCAAACACAGTACAAAAACCATTGTGTATCCCCACTCTTGCTGTTGGAAACGAGCGTCCTAAGGAAATCCGGTGTCTATGGAAACAGCCGAAAGTCAAAAACAGCCGAAAGCCAAAACCGATCGAAAGTCAAAACTGGCCAAAAGTCAAGAACACTTAACCCAAAGACTCCTTTAGACTCCCAGTAGAAAACATCCTGATCCACATCACCAACCCTAGTTCCCTCCAACAATCCGGCGGCGGCGCCATCCACTCAGCGGCCGAATCTCCTCCGTCTTCGTATCGCTAACTCGGTGGTACCTGCTCCATCGTTCATCTTGGGTCTCCCTCTCCTTCTCTTCAAAGCCTCCCCAGAAGCTGTTTCGCCGGACCCTAGTGCGCTCCCGAGACAGAGACCGCTCACGGGTCTCCCAGGCCTCATCAATCCATCTGTCACTGCGGTGAAGCGCCTCGCTAGACCAGAGGTGAGAGCCGCGAGAATGGTGGTAGGATGTGCTGGGTCGATCCAAGGTAGCACTGATCCTGAGTCGAAGCGCACGGTCTTCTGCGTCTTCATCATCGCTGTGATGGTGACGGTCAGAGTACCGGTATGTGCGGTGTCTGTCGTAGCTGTATAGCCTCTCTTCGTCTTCGTTATTGCGTGTGTCGTTTGACCAGATGTTATAGCGTTCCAGCTGAGAAGGTCGATCGCGGACCGTCAGGGCGCTGGAGATCTTGTTGGACTTGTGGTTGGCGGGGTATGGGTAATCATCATGGCCGTCGTCGAGGTCCGAGAGCGTGATGCTGTGGTCGCGTTTGTGGGTATTGCGGCGCACCAGAGGGCGTGAGTTGTAAGGCTCCTGTTCAGGAGTGCGCTCGCGCGCATGAGTGTGAGAGAAGTGCAAGTAAGACATTGTGGTTGCCTTGTAAGCCTGCCTTAGGACTTCTGAGATCAGATGGTAATTGACTCGAAGAGGTGGTGGTATGGAACTTGTTCTGAGAAAGTCTGTGTCTGCAACTATAGCTGCGTGGAGGATACTTATAGCTGTGCCAGTAAGAAGAGGGTGAAGGACACCGTCGTGTAGTCACATCCTCTATATACCATCCGACCGCATGTCTCAACTGCCTACACAGTGAACGACATCATACCTGGCCAGCATGGACCCACACAACCCGTGAACAATGAACTAGCACCGCCTCTTTTTTGTGGCTCACCATCGTGGCTGACGCAGGTGATGGCCACTATGGTTGGCTGCGCCTCCTCTTGGGCGTCCTTTTGCATGAACTATGGCGTACCGATAATGATCTCACCGCCAAACTACTGAGGCTTAACAGTTGCCTCTTGGCTATTTGCACACTTATGAAACCCTTCCGCGGTGAACATGTGAGGGGTTGGTGCAAACAAAGTTGCGGTCGCGGCAATGGGGCTATGGCCTTTTGCAAGTGTGGGGGCCGGAAACTCGATGGTCGCAGGCTGGTCGCGATGAGCAAACTAAGTGAACATGACGGAACCTGCCGGTATTCAAGTAGGTGCCTGCAAAACTGCACATTCTTGCTCCAATGTGCCCGTAAATTTTACTGAATATCCTTGCCTTCAGGCACCTGGCTCATCATAGCTTGTAATGTTTCAATCATCATGGAATCTGCTAGATCTCCATTCAAGTCGGGGGGTGCTTTTGGCTGACAATTGTTCGTTCATGCTGACCAGACACTATGACCCTCCTGTGCCAGAGAAGGGAGGTATGAGCTGGAGTGTGGCATCAGGCGAGACTCCAGAGAGGCTATGCTCTGGTGTTCTTTGGTGCGCCATTTCGCAATGCAAACTGCCAAGTGTGCCAGATATTCTCAAGGTCTTCAAAGAGGCCTGTGACAAACATCTGTGGTCTGACTCAAGTTTGATGATATTGGTCACCTGAATTCTTAGGTCGCACTGGTTGCCTGGAGGGACGCTGTTGATACCTTGGGGCGGCTTTCCATCGCCACACCCAGGCATCCAATGGCGGTTCCAGGCTATCGTGGTTTGTGTTTTCAGCCCTAACGAGAGCGCTTTGACCTAGTCATGTTGTGTTCAAGAAAATGCAGCGCTAGGGCGTTCGCATGGTTGGCATCGCGTCCGTGCCTACGGCTTGACCCAGCTCTCCGTTCTCTTGCTTATGCTTCGTGACTTCGTATCTTTTAGGCTCCAACGGTGGCCCTGACAGAAACACTAAAGTCCCTGGAGCCTTTCTAGAAAGACCTGTGCATGCGTTGATTCTTGCGTGAGGGGCCATGCACGATGTATCTCTCGCGATACGATATCGCCCCCTGGTAAATTGGATTTTCAGGCGTCCAGCTCAGCAATCTTCCGTGTCATGCAAGATCTCAACTGTCTAGTCGAGTATTTCGTTGGATTTCTGAGGATGTGAGGATGGCATGTTGTCTACTACACCACGGGACAAGTTGAGGAACTTAGAGTGCAAGATGTTGTCAGAATATGCATTTCGCGGTGTGGGGATGGATGGTGGAGGACATGCGCGCTGGCGTGCCAATGTCCCATGGCCCTTGGCATGTGATCGCGCGCCATTCCTCGCTCTCAGGCTAGCTAGGATGAGGCATTGTCTGCGGCATGATTGACAAACTTCAACGTTTTCAGACCATGGCCGAGGGAAAGGGGTTGGGGCAGTTCAGAGTGCGAGAGGCTTCGTCCTTTGCTTCTCCATACTTGGCCAGCACCCACCGCAAGCTGTCGTACACAGATACGTAGCGCGCCACCATGTTGATGTTTCTACCGTCTGAACTCCTGACTCTTGTAGTCCTCGCCCGTGCTGTCCTAGCTTTCCCACGTATGTCACTGCTCGCTACGGAATACGATGGTCAAGACTTACTTTTGCCAGAAATCGACACTCCCGTAAATGCTACGGCCACCATACCCATTGGCCAAACCAGCGAGGGCGCTCTGGAAACGCCATCGGATGACTTCAGTATACCAGATGAGTGTTTGGCCAATCCAAGGTCTTGTAACGGGCGGGAAAGACCAGATCTTCCAACAGCCACAGGCTTTGACGACACCGAGGTTGTCAGGACCATCGTTGGTCCCACCACTCCGACCAATGAGGTTCGCACTTCGAGTGTTCCAAAGGTTATCAATGTTGAGACAAATACTGTAATTCGTGCTGGGACGAATACCGTGCCTCGTGTTGAGCCTATTGCTACACCCAGCTCGGCAGCGGGTGGCCTTGAATTAGAGGAGAACCAGGCGGGAGCCGACAAAGTGACGCAAGACACCTCTGGTCCGTCCGCTACTGTACCAAAAGAACACGCGGGTAGTCCCGTAGGGGATAACCCGTCTAGGGTTGTCCTATCAGACGCACCACAGGCACAACAAGCACAACAGACACCAGAGACACCACAGAACAGTCTGTTGTCAGACATAGTCTCGCGGCTCGGCCAAACCCTATCCATTGCGCAACCAACTCAATCTCATGCGCAACCTCCACGGCCTGACGCGCAACCTCCACAACCTGATGCGCAACCTACAGGGCTTGACGTGCAGCCAGCGCCATCCTTGTCGCGTGGAACAGGCGATTCGGGCGAAGGCTCCACGATCGATTCTACTGGCGATTCTGCCGTTGACACCGTGCCGCAAACAGACGGAAATAGCATCACGCCAGGGCCAGGCATGCCAAGCGCCACAGGCTCTACTCCTACATCAGGAGCCATTCCCAACTCTATCACGCTCGGCTCAGCGATAATAGCGCTAACGCCTGGTGTCTCCACCACCATCGGACCCAGTTCCGACCAGACGTTGGTTGCCATCACCACGAATGCTGCTGGAAGTACCCTAGTGACTATCAGTTCAAGCGGGGTCGCTGTCACCGCTACAGTAAGCGCCGTGCCAACTACCGTTACTCTGCCAAAGACGGGCTTCGAGGCAAGCATTACCAATGTTGCCCGTCCGGGAGTGGTCACTAGTAGTAGACCACTAAGCACTACTTCGAGTAAAGCTATGGCTGTTGGCAACAAGAAGAGCGAAGTAGGCTGGTGGACGAGTGCCATGCTGGGAGTCGTTGGTCTCGTCCTCGGATTCTGAGAATAGAATGTTGTCCTCAACGATTTCTTTTCAGTTATTGATGGATCGAGGTATCCAAGTACTAAACAACATGAGCAGGGGACGCGTCCATTCGCGTCATCACATGCGGCTCTCTCCGCGCCCCGCTGCTTGGTAACCCCCGCATCGACACGTCTCGCTAGACATAAGACGCAGTCCTCCCTTCGAAACCTCTTCCTACTGCTCCACACTTCTCGTCGTCCTTCAAATTGAAGAAGGCCTCATTTACACCCTAATCTCGGCCATCCAAGATAATACCTCAAGCAACTACTGTCAGCTCCAAAACACCTCCAACAAAGAATCAGCAACATGTCTTCTGAGACCGACAATTCAAAAATCACAACTACCTACAAGGCGGCGAAGGCCCAGGGGTTTCGTAGCTTCAAAGACTTCTTGGAGTCGTATGGGCTAAGGGTTTGGGAACCAGATGATGTGGAAGAGGGAAAGGCGATTCTGAGGGCCATGGGATACAACATCTCATGAGAGATTGTGGGTTTGAAATACAGAAAGAGCTACGTAATATTTTGGATTACTAGAAGCGACGCAAGGTGTTCGAAACGACGGTCAGATGGTACACGCAGTATCAGTAATGAGCAGGAGGAGCAGCTTAGTACCACTCAGTGTTGTATCATGACAGGAGCGAACGATACATAAACTTCTTATTTCATAATGAACACAATAATCTAAATTCTACATCAGGAGATACTCTATTTTACAAAGTATCCTACGCCCCTCTCCCCTTCTTCCCATGTCTACTCCTCAACCTTCAACCCATACACCCCCAATTGCTCCTTGGTAACCGCATTCGGACTCTTAACCAGCAAATCCTCTCCCCGCCCACTCTTCGGAAACGCAATAACATCTCTTACACTCTCCCGCCCACACATCATCGCCATCAGGCGATCCCAGCCCAGTGCAATCCCCGCATGCGGTGGACACCCGCTACGCAGGACATCGAGCAAATGCCGAAAATCCTCGATGCGCTCGGGCGCCATCTGGAGGATATCGCGGAATATGAATTCTTGCATGGGGGCAGAGTGGATACGGCGGCTGCCGCCACCGAGTTCGACGCCGTTGACGACGATGTCGTAGTGTGCTGCTGTGGCAGCCGACGGGTCGGTAAGGAGTAAGTCAATGTCTTCCGGTGTTTTGGGGGCGGTGAAGGGGTGGTGGGTAGAGGAGAAGCCGGAAGTGCCGCCTTGGCCTGGTTCGGAGTCGCTGGAGGGAGTGAACAAGGGGAAATCTGTTATCCAGAGGAAGCGGAAGTCGTCTTTGGCGGGGGCTTCGATGAGACCTTGAGCGATGGCTGCTTTGTGCAGGGCTAGACGTAGGTTGCCGAGGGAGGTTGAGCCGCCGGAGAAGGGGACGTCGGGGCGGGCTTGCAGGATGAGGAGATCGCCGTGGTCAGGGATGAGGGTTGAGGGTCCTTCCATTGTGAATTGGTGGCCTAGGGGGCCGAGACCGTCCATAGGCTTGGATAGGTCGCCGATGAAGACGCCAGGTTGGCCGTCGGGGTTGTCAAGATAGGGTTTGCCGTCTGGGCTGTCGAGGAAGTTGGCGATGAATTTGCGGGTGATTTTTGGGTCTTCGGATATAGGGATCTTGATAGCGTCGACGATTGAGTTCTCCAGTGGAGTGATTTTGCTGATTAGATCAGGTGTTAGATGTTTCGTGATGTTGTATATCTGTATATGTTAAGTTTAGGTTGATAGGTATGGCAATCTACATGCACTTACCTTGGAATCGTAACGCAAGTCTGGTTTGTCAGATCCGTATAACAACATTGCGTCGTGATAGGTCATGCGTGGAAATGCCTCAAGAGTCTTGAGATTAAGCACGCGCTGCCAAAGTTTCCTCAGTAGCCTCTCTGTCTCTCTCATGACATCTTCTTCGTCTGCAAAAGACATTTCCATATCAAGCTAGAGATCATCGTCAGAAGAAATAGATGTATTCATGCAGTGGAACTAACCTGCGTGAACTCGGGCTGTCTATCAGCCCTGAGATCTTCATCACGGAAGCATCGGGCAAATTGGAAGTACTTAGTAAATCCAGAAGCCATGAGAATCTGCTTGTATTGCTGGGGACTTTGCGGCAATGCATATGCAAGCCCCTTTTGACGTGTTGGTACAAGAAATTCTCGCGCACCCTCGGGTGTCGACTTGAAAAGAATGGGCGTTTCAATCTCTTTCCAATCGACTTCAATCAAACTAAGTCTTGCTCTAGCCATGGCCTTTGATCTCAGAAGGATGTTAGAACGCAGCTCCGAATCTGTGCGAAGTTGCAAATGTCGCTGGTCTGGTCCAAAAACTGTGTCGTTCTTAATGATTATATCGTTAGGAATGTCATTGAGTGGCTCTACGCGTGTTACAGCGATTTCCCGAGTAGTGACCAGCTTCATGCCGAGGAAGTGATCATCTTTTGCTGGTCGGCGCTCGGCGAGCGTACCTCTTACAATAACGGGAGTCCACTCTTTCAATGAGCGGAGGCGAGCATGTGCTTCGGCTTGTTCTCCTTCCGGAGTGTTCGAACTAGAGACTAACTGGATACAAGACGTCTGGTTCTTGTTGCGAAGCATAGTGAACGAGAGCTTGCTGCTGACATCTCGTCGAGTACTAATGTATCCAAAAATTTCAATTTCCTGACCAATCTCATGGTCGGCTAATTGCCCGTCATTCCATGCATTGTCAAGTTTCTCCCATGAGGACCGGACTGTAGTTCAATAAGTGCTGGAACTGGACTTGGTGGGGCGAACATACTGGTCGCCTTGAAGTCATCAAGCGTCTTCCTGAGTTTCTCATCCCGTGAAAAATTCTTTTGGGTCGGCTGCAACGTCTGAAGGCATCGGATTGAGATTGGCAAACCCGATATTACTCGATTCGCCGTGATCTCGTGATGGCGTGGTCTGAAGAAACGGGATATTTCCACATAGGAATTGCGCAAGCATGCACCCCGATTTGCTACATACTTCGATGCATGTAGAAGACTCATGCTCATAGATGTCGGCCGATTGGACCCTGAAATTGTTTAGATGCGAAGATACTGGTTCAATGCCTTTGCTGCCAAATCTCGATATGCTGCCAAGGCCGATCTCCAGCTAAGCTCTATTTGGACTAGTCACGCATGGACCATCGTTCAGAGCTTCAAAATCTTTCTGTAGCCCTCACCCGACTTCCTCTCGCTATCCCTCCAGTTTGTAAAATGTAAGCGCCTCTTTTTCAGAGAATCCGAGAACCCAACTAACAGCGCATTCTAGATGATGAAAGCCTAGCGTGTATTAGCTGAGCAGCTCTCCTCATCCGCCCTCGAACTCTCTCCTTCGGGTGCTTAAGTGGTTCGCTGGTAGATTTGGATGTGGCCGCATGACTTCAGCGTTCGGCACACCCACCTTGTTACATAACGGACGCTTTGACGGCATCTCTGATTCAATAAACTGGTCGGTGTCCATTTTACCGCGATTACGCGCGCGAGACAAGAACGATTGCGATTACGGTTACGAAAACAAAGGCGGAGCATTTCCATTGGGAAAGACTGCCGTGTACATAACATTTTGATAGGACAATGAAAGAGTTTTATTTTTCTGCATGGTGCACCTGTGCTGGGTGATGTGGGAGGAACGAGTAAGAGGCTGTAGTCCTAACACATTCGCCAAAATTACTGCGAGAGGTATTGGAGTTGTCAATCTCTTACCTACTCTCCGAGACGGCGATATATGAACGCAGTGTCAATTACCCCTTCACTATTTCATCATGGAAAAAGGGGCGTAACACATTTGCAACATACTATCATGACGGCATGTCCGTTAGCACTGGGTGCTTGAATACTTCACTTGAGTCCAAAACTAGGACATTATTATACCAGTGTGCTCAAATGACTTGAGGAGACCTTTACAAAATGTCCGAAGAACTATCATTGAAAAGACTACATATGTAATGAAGCTGAACCGCTTCCGAATTATCAAAAATGTACATGCAATGCAATGAATCCTTTCTTTTAGAGCTCACTCCCACAATGAAGTGTCGCCATTCCCATTTATTCCGTGTCCTGCAATGACTCTGCACAATATGGTATAAAGTTCCACGAAACTTTCCTGATCTGGAGGAATGAGCGCTCGGCTACGCTGATTAAGGAAGAGATCGTATTCCAACCTCTAACTCCCTCCACGTTCCTTTTCTTCCAAGACTAAGAAGTAGATCTTTACTCGCTTTTGATATGACCTTGGATATATTGCGATCAGGAGCATTATAACCGTATATGAAGATGTGAATATCCAACGACTCAAGTGACGAAGACATCCGCGCAGTATCGATGATAAACTGCATGCCACACGGTCGTCTCTCGCCACTTTCCGCCTCCACGCAGTACTCATTGATACTCTCCGCCTGTAACTCCGTAAGCTCCAGATTTCACAGCGACGCCGGAAGAACCTGACGCGGATCAACCGGATTAGGGTTCCCCGACACATCCGCATGCGCAAGATGAGTGATATCAATCCGCAGCGTATGCAACTTTGTCAGCCCCACAAGCGACCCAGTTTCGAAGAACTAGATCTATTTATATTCTACTTTTATTACTTTATATTCTATTTAAAAAAATCTTCTTATTAGGTGGTTTTGTGTACTGATAGTCTTATAGATATACTTAGTACCTTTACTTAGCTAAGAGTGAGTATTATATAAGAATATTAGTTTGAATTTAAGTATAATATATATATGTTTATTTACACATGGTAATCCTACAAGCAAAGTCTATCCCAGACAAGTCCAGAACAAATCAAATGGACTAGGCACAAGCTCGTCAACCCATGTTTACCTGCGCGGTCCATTCATTGACCCTTCTACTAAACAGGGAAACATTTTATAACACTGCCAGGACATCTAATGAATGCTATAGATAATTGCCAAACAGCTAGGAAGAGCTATTAATCCGAAAAACCTGGAGAAAGATATTTCCTTGCAACGGTCATTTAGGCAATATTTGTATTGAACCACTACTTACTCTAAGAGGGAGCAGATTAGATGGATATATCATGTGTATATAGGATACCCTCGACACAGAATGATACAATAATAGAGAAAATGCAATCAAAGGCGCCTGACAAGCGGTGTTTAGATGTACGACAAAGATAAACTATCTTGATATAGATAAAGGGCCCACAAGAAGATTAGCCATGCAGGCTTGTTTCCGTTTGCCTGTGGGGGCTATGGAAAGACCTTTCGATCTGCAGATCTTCTCTCAAGTACCCTGCTCATCTATCTGCCAAAAGTTTTGAACGCGCGCAAGCAAGTAAGCTCTGCTGATCAAAACGCTACACAAGTGACTCAGACGCCGGACCATCCCAAATACTCATGCTTGGAGACTGCGGCTTAGAAGTATCATTGACTTCCTTGACCTGAATCATATGTTTACGGAAGGGATTGGTTGACTTTGACTCCCAGGAAACAACTGAGGCTGACTTGACCGGGCTCCCGCCTCTGCTGCTTCTACTCCGCATTGAAACGTGATCCCCATCATCATCACTATGGTCATAGCGAGCGACGGTGGTAGCTCTAGAGCTTTGCTTGCCTTCAGTATCGGTATCGCTGCCGGCGCAAGATGTGCGGTCGCCGTCTCCCGAGTAAATGGACGCTGTAGAAGATATTGATGGTGTATATGATCTATTGTGTCGGGTTGACGATGTTTTATTGGTGCCCTTGTCGTAGTGCCATTGAAGCTGTCGATGTTTTCGTCGATAATCGTTCTCTCTCATCAGGAAAGATCTCTCTATAAGACTTTCAATGTCATTCTACATCATATTAGACTCGCATTCATCGACAACACCCCTGTTTACTCACATAAGTAAGCCTTCCATCCAACACGTAGACTCCCGAGTCCTTGGCTTCAAATTCGAAGCCCAATTCAATCAGTGCGTATTCCTCAACCAGAGACTTTTGTATGACAATGGCCTCCCTGGAAGACGATCTCGTGGACGAAGAAAATTGAGGCTTGTAGTCTGGACTGAAGAAATAGGCATGCACCGGTTGATTTCCGAGAAAGTGAGTTTGACCTTTTTCTAAATGATGTTAGCACAACGAGATTGAAACGAGAAAGAAGACTCCTACCAGAAGTTCTTGTATATGCCGGTCTCCATCCAGCTTGTCTCATGGTCAATAGAAGCTCGCTCCCCAAACTAAGCATTGCCGCTTCCCAGAAAATAGTACTTCGCACCAGTTGGTCGCCCGATTCATCGTGGTTGTAGGGTATTATTTGATTTCCCGGATCTTCTTCCGGATCCTCAAAGGTGGAGTCAATGCCATGTGCAGCAAGCGACGTCTGGAGCTTTGTTATTTGTCGTGACGCTCGATCAGCTTTTGCTGGAAAGACGATCAGCTGCTGGGAGGATTCAGTCGCATTAGACGTATTTCCAGTCCCTATCGATGCATGTGAAGACTGTAAAGAGGGAGTCGAGCTGCGAGAACTGTTGCGACGTGAGTTCCGTGGATGCTGGGCCTGGGCGTTTGGAGGTTTGAGGCTTGACCCAAACTGAGAAAATCCATACTGAAGGTTTCTTAGATTTGACGAAGATGAGAAAAAAGGATTCCGCCTATCAGTTGAGTACTCTGTGACATCAACACTACGATTGCCTTCAGCAATGCGAGTTCGGCGTATCGGTAGTTGGGCATCCTGCTCTGCCTTCAGTTGTTGGTCTTGAAACCCTCGCAGCAGATCCTCATAACGCTTGATTTCCTTTTGGTGATTGCGTTCAAGTCTTTTTATCTCTTTAGCCGCCCTTGCTTCGGCCTCTTGTTGTGTTCGTCTCTCTGCATCTCTTGCTTTGGCTGCCAATGCTTGCCTCTCAGCCATCTCTTCCATGACAGAATTTCTCGCTTCTTGAGCTTTCTTCTCAGCTTCTTCCTTCCACATAGTTTGTAATGCCACTTCTACACCCCTTTTCTCTTCAACAAGATTTTCGAGTTGCTTCAATCGCTCGTTGTCTTTGTCATGCATTGCTTGCATTAATTTCATTTGAGTTTCGATGGCTGCATTAGCTCGCTCGCGTTCATTGTGTGCTTCACGCTCTTGTTGTGCAGTCAAGAGTTCCATCAGTTTCAAGAAGCGTGGTTCGTTTGGATCCAACTGGTTGTCCTGGCCTCGTTTTTCTAGCAATTTCTCTATCGCAGTCACGATGGCGTTCTCTTTCGCCGCTGTTTCGGCTTCATTTGACTGCTCTTCTCGTGAAAAATGCGGACGACGGGGAGAAGTAACATGAGGGCTAGGGGGAGGAGAAGTATAAGTATCTTGGAAGGATGGATCCATATGGAATTCAGTTGGAGCTGGCGGTGGTACTGGAGCAGGTGGAGGAGGAGGAGGTGCATAATAGGGAGGTGCGGCAGAGGACCAATGAGCCCAAGGATCAATGGGATGGCTGAAAGGATTTGATGGCCCTTGTTGAAATGCTGGGACTGGTTCCTGCCATGATGGCACTCGTTCAAAGTGATGATGCCAGGGATTGGGTTTCGGATCAAATGGATTGTGCCTGGATGCGGTTGCGCTGGAGAAACTGCTTGTAGGTCTACCCTTAGTAGAAGTAGTTCGGTCACTGCCTATAGTATGAACTCTTGATGTAATGCTTTCGTTATCAGCATACAAAGGTCTTGTGTATCCCGAGTACCTTTCGCGGCGCAAGGGCTCGCGTTCGCGCTCGCGTGCGCGCTCGAGAGGTGACATGTCTTCTTCCCACCTCACCCGGTGTTCACGAGATAACCGCTTTGGCCTTTGTTCGGTACTAGTGTCGACAATGCGAATATTGGGCCGATCAGGCTGTACATTGCGACGTAGCGGCGACTCCCCAGACTTGAAGGACCACGGACCATCATCATCACCCGGTCTCGATACACTGCGGCTGCGGTGATTCTTGGTGTTACTGTGGAAATTGTACGTTGGCATAGTGACGCCGCTCAGGGAGTCATCATCAATACTCTTGAAGTCTTCGTCGTCTGATCTCACTGGCTCGTTCTGTAACTCCCACTGATCGAAAGATAAGTCATGTTCCTTTTTCGCCTGTTCAATGTTTTTCAAAAGATCTTCTCTCCATTCGTTTCCGTCTTGGTTGGCTGCGCTACGAGTGATCTGATCAGATGACAGCGTAGTCCAGGAGGAGAGAAGTCTGTCTACAACCAAGCTAGGTTCAGTTTGCTTGTTCCATACAATCATGGACTTTTTTTCTGAATCTTCTTCTTGCTTATGCGAAGTTGAATCCTCCTCGGAGGAATGGGACTCATCAGCAACAGAAGCTTGGTGAAGTCGATGTCTCTTTGCATTTGCTTCAGATGCGTCGGGCATGTCGGGGCTGAAGACTAGATGATACAGCCATGTTGCAGTGTCGAAAGAGCCCTCTTTCCATATATCTAATTCTGCATTAGTGTATTTTCGTCTTCCGGTACCGGAATCCTTGTCGTCCTGTTGCGCATTCTCTACTACTTTGCGGTTGGCCTGAACAGCACTCTCTACTACTTTCCTAAACCGATTGAAATTAGGTGGAAGTCCAACTGAAATACTGGGCCCAGTTTCGGTTTGACTACATAGGTTAGTGAATGTTCAACGTGCGACGAAATGACGAGACATACGGACGAGTGAACTCTTCTCTAGCAAGGCGTATGATGTTCAGTTGCAAGATAAGGGCGGTTTTGATGCCTTCAACCTTTTTCAAAAGCCCCTTTGCTTTGGGTTTGTTGATGTACCACTGGAGTCCTGCCAGTTTCCGGGGCGTATCTATCAACTTCTTGATTTCGGCATCGACTTGTTTGTACCGTGAAATTATGGTATGGGTATTTTGATAAAGCGCTGGCTTGCACACGTTTTGATTGGTGCGAATGATATCTGCAAGTGTTTGGAGACTCTCAGAAAGCAAGGAGAATTCCTCCGCTGTTTTTGTTCAGAGAGTTGTCCTATGTGTGGAGGGTTGGAATACCTACCAATCTCCGCAATCTGCTTAGGGGCGTTCTTGATTGTGTGTGCTACATCGAACAGGGCAAGTGAGAGTTGAGCTGCACTCGCGCCAATGGTGATGGCCGACGCAACGATGCCAATGACTTCGGCCATTTGGATGGGTGAAGATGCGAACGACGGTTCAGCGACTGCGGAGAAAGGGACGATGTCCTGGAAGCCACAGAGCCATTACCTGTGGCTTACACAGCCTCCTCATAGTGGTCCTGGGGGCCGAAACTCGAAGTGGTAGGTCTGCTGCAGGCTGACGCGCATTCATTGGTGGACGAAACCCAGAAGGTGGCTCTGCAAAATATATAATTGTATTCAGCCTAGTTTACAATTGTGCGGCATTCAGAACATAGCCGCAGACTGCTATCAATCGTCATATTGTGACACGACCTGAAGCTGTAGGTTTTGTAAGCCAGCTAGTGAGCACAAGCTTCCGGATTTGGATATAATAGTATGATGGTCATGGCATCTGTAACAAGCAAAACACGGTGATTTCTCATCTGACAGTCTCTATCGCTCGGTACACCAACAACTGACTGATGAATGCGGCTTGCAACGAGATGGTCAGTAAGTGTTGCAGTGGCCAATGTTAATGGGTGATGGCTGAGTGGCTGGTGCCGCGGGGTCTTGGCATTGCGTCCATGTGCCTTCCCAAAAGTTCATCATCGACCTCCAAACCGGCCGTCCGCTGGAGCTCAACTCCCATGCCGCCATGAGCTTCCGACCAATACTGCCCCGGCCAATTGCAGTGCGGAATACAAAATCAGTATGCTTGCAATGCTGGCGGAGGCTTGCCAAAGCGCCGCCGCCGTCACGGCAGGCATTCTCGTCGATTTCGTCGTATAGAGCGAGCGCTGTGACTGCCGGGAAAGACACCAACACCTTTGCCAACGGCTATTTCCGGGCGAATCCGTTATTAAAGGACTCGTTTTGGACATCGAAACATCAATTGCAGAGTTCAATTGTTTCAATACGGTCGGAAAATGGGCAGCAATCGAACAAGGAACATGCCGCAGTCACAGCAGAAGAAGTCCTCCCACATAGACGGCGGAAAAAGGCAAAGGAGCAGGCAATGGAAGACCCGGAGACGGCCTATCCCATCCCTCACGATGCCTCGTCGAAACTGGCAAACATATCCTCGAGTCTCCCGAACCAATCTCTAAAGCGCCTCCTAACCACTTACCTCTCGCTCTCGAAACCCCGCCTCTCCTTCCTCGTCGTCCTCACTGCTACCGCCGCATACTCTCTATATCCCGTCCCCGGGCTGCTTGCCCCCGCCGCAACCGCCACACCCTCGCTCTCAACCCTCACACTCTTCTTCCTCACATCGGGCACAGCGCTCTGCTCAGCCTCGGCAAATGCCTTGAACATGCTCATGGAGCCTGAGCACGACGCCAAAATGAGCCGTACACGCAACCGGCCGCTCGTCCGGAAACTCATCAGCCCGCGCGGGGCCATTGCGTTCGCTATTGCCTGCGGCGTCCTCGGCACAGGCGCGCTATACTACGGCGTCAACCCCACCACGGCATTTCTCGGCGCAGCAAACATCGTCCTCTACGCCGGCATCTACACGCCCATGAAGCGCATGCACGTCCTCAACACATGGGTGGGTGCTGTGGTCGGAGGAATCCCACCGTTGATGGGCTGGACGGCGGCAGCGAACCAGTACGCCCACGACGGTACATGGCAGGAACTGCTATTCGGCGAGGGCTCTGCTGGCGGCTGGCTATGCGCCGCGCTCCTGTACGCCTGGCAGTTTCCCCACTTCAACGCGCTGAGCTGGTCTATCCGCGACGAGTACCGCAACGCGGGGTATCGCATGCTGGCCTGGGTTAACCCCGCGATGAACGGGCGTGTTGCGCTCAGATACGCAATCCTCATGTTTCCCATCTGCATAGGCTTGTCGTACAGCGGTGTTACCGACTGGAGCTACGTAGTTACTAGCAGCGCAGTCAATGGCTGGATGGTGCTCAAGGCCTGGCAGTTTTGGAAGGCTGAGGGGAATAAGGGGACGGCGAGGGGTCTGTTCTGGGCGAGTATCTGGCACCTTCCCATTGTCATGGTGTTGGCTATGGCGCAGAAGAAGGGGCTGGGCGAGCGACTTTATAGGAGTGTGTTTGGGTATGCGGATATTGATGAGGAGGATTTGTATTATGAGGCTGGGGAGCTGGAGGAGGAGGAACGACGGCAGTTGGCGATTGTTGAGGGGAAGCCCAAGGCGTAAAATTTCTTTGGATTCATTCAAGTGCGTGGGCCTTTTATCCGTCGTTTGCTTGGTTGATAGCTATGCCTCCGATCTTTGTTGTATTATACGCATTTAAATGCTGCCATGTACGAAGCTAGATTTACTGCCATATGCAGTGAAATGTATGCTTTATAGACCGTCCTTCATGACGCCATTCTAACTTCTCAATCGAAGATCGTTATGCGTTATTCGTGTTTATTTCTCATCTTTTATGTACTTATTTAGATTCTTGGGGGTAATCACATTTCAAGGCACCACCAGGACGCACAGTAGTGATACGCACACACACCCCTTACTTGGTGCTAGAACTAGCATGCGACCCCCCGTGCTTCCTCCGACTCGAGCTCTTCTTCTCCTTCTTGTCGCTCTTTTCCGCTTTTTCAGGCTTTTCCGCCCTTTCAGGCTTGTCCGACCTCTCCGGCCGCTCAGGCTTTTCGTAGCGCTCCGGCCTCTCCTCTTCCCTTACTTCTCTGACTTCGCGGACCTCGGCTTTGCCGTCGATACGGCGGACGACGCGGACGATGTCGTCGGCGCGCTCGATGGCGACTTCGTGGCCGACGCCGTCGAGGACCTTGACGCGGAGGTTTTCTTCGCCTAGGACGGCGCGCGCGTCCTCGGTTATCTCGTCGGCGATGATGATGGGGTCTGTTTCGCCCAAGACGAGCCAGACTTCTCGTAGGGGGCCGGCGCGCGATTCAATGTTCTCGCGGATGACGTTCCAGCGGTCGTGCTGGCTGAAGACGGGGGCGTGGCGGATGGTAGAGATGAATGCGGGGATGAAGCCCTTGTGGTTTTTGATCTGCCAGTCTACGACGGATGAGACGGTGCTATGCGGGTTTCCGGGCAGGAGCATTTGGTTGCTTGAGACGTAGGTTTTATCGCCCTCACTTCTGGTGGTGGTGGTTGTGGTCTCGGCATTTTCAATGGCTTCGGGATCGGTCTCGACGGTTTTGGCACCGGTCCAGAGTTTACTTGCGACTATCCTGCGGACCATCCATTCGGGCATCCACGAGCTGTTGTACAGCATCTTGCTTGAAATTGAGGCATGGGACTTGCGGATCAAACCGCCTGGGGCGACGAGTACAAGGCCCTTGACCAGGTGAGGGAAGTAGGATGTGAAGTCGACGGCAATAGCACCACCCAATGAGTAGCCGACTATGGTAAAGTTTGACCAATGCAGTGATGATGACTGAAGGGCAAGCATGATTTGGGTAGTGTAGAGGGTGGCGTCATAGTTGGTAGTCTCAGGCGAAGGACCATCCGAGTATCCACGGCCAAAGAGGTCTGGTCCATTGGTTAGCTTTGGTGTGTTATGCGATAGCGACTAAACAATGGCAGAATGCAAAGGGATTAAACAAGTCTTCCAAAGACATTCTGCCTCAGGCCCCCGACATCTCTATAACATATGACTTGAAGCCGTTGTGCAGATCGGATGCAGGATCGGACGTGCGGCGCACGTGCTTCACCGTTTGGTAGGGCTGGCGGGACCCTTGCCTAAACAGGCAAAGCACATGCGCAAAGGACGATCCAGCGTGGGCGCGGGGTACTGCCCATACATTATGCGACCAAAAGAGTTCTGGGAACAGGTGCATGCGCTGGGTCGCGCATATACGCGGTTTCCTTGTCGTGTCGGGTTGACAATGGGCAAAGATGGATGGTCCAAAGACTAGTGATGACGATGACAACAAGAGAAGGACCCACCAAAGAGCATGACACGTCGTCCCCTGCCCACCAATTTGTGTGCAAGATCGGTCAGGGCGATACTTGGGGTCGAGATGCCGTGGACCAGGAGAACTTTTTCACCATCCCTGGGGCCGAATTCGTAGACGCGGATAGATCCAAAGGGCGAATCCACGTCCCGGGCACCTGGTAAAGCCGCGGGATGGTAGGGCAGTTCGGCAACATGCTCAGGCGAGATGTCGGGCAGCAAAGAACGGCGGGGAGAGGGGACAGGCAATCTTTTCGCAGGCTTTGAGGAGGAGGAAGTCAATGCCCATAGAAGTGACAGGCCGCCGACCGAGGCGGCGCCGAGGATGGCATAACGCTGAATCTTTGGGAGGCGCTCGAACCGGGACAGCTGGGTTGCCGAGATGTTTGAGATTCTGGCGATTGCAACCTCGGCAGCCTTGGGGGCCGGCTGCTTGTCGTTGGCGAACCTGGAGAACATGGCGGCGGCAGCGATGCAGGAATTGATGTACGAGTAGAGAGTCGCAGGTCGGACCCTGAGGCGGCGACGAAATAAGTCGATCGCCAACGCGCGCTAAGTTGGGGCGATGGATGCAAGCAAGACGGGGCTCATGCAGTCGCCTGCGCCTATTATTACGACCATGTGTGGGTGAGGGCGGCCAGCGAGCCCACCACTGCTGTCCTGCTGGGCGTATAGCAGATGAGCCGGGCCAAAAGCAGCAGCTGCTGCATGCATCCTCCCCAACCCCAAGCGCACCGAGGCACGACTAAATATACCCAAAAAGCTCCGGTCGCTGCATTCAACCAAACGCTGATCTCGAGGCGGCTAGCGGCCAGGCTGTGGAGAGCCAAGCGATGGAGCGCGTCAGCTTCTCAGCCACACTGCAAGCACCCAGGGAGGGCGTGGTTGTCCTCTTAGACATGCTCCTTTGAGCTTCTTGGGGCGGTGCTAGCCAAGGGCAAATACGACTCTGTTTCCATCTCTTCCGTTGTTTTATACTGTCTTACCCTACACTGCCTTGCCCCCATTCCCTTCTTTTTCTCTTTCCACGCGCCTCTCTGCGAGGGCCGCATGTTTGGGCTCACCTCGTCAGCGACCCTCCGAAGTCTCCCCCCCTACCTACCTAGCCTTTGACCGCACCTCTCACCGCCCACCAGCGTGGTGTATACCCACAAACAGAGCCTCACAATTGCGGCTGCGGCTGGAAACGACCTAGCACTGTTGCATCTCAAAGGCCGCCCGGGCTCTGTAGTGCGCCATGGACGACTGGACGTCCAAGCAGCTCCCTGAGCGCCTGCCCTTCTCCAAGAAGCGGCTATCCAAGAAAGTCATTTTCTCGTGCGTAAAGCCGGCAACCATCCAGGCGTATTGTGTGCTGACCAGTGCAGGTATATCGGTGATTATCTCATAATCATGTAGGGCCGCCCCTTCCGCCGCACACGACCTCCTTCCTTCCCGGCTCAATAGCAAGGCTAATCACTCCCACAGCGTTTTGGTGCTCACCTTTGCCGTTGTCGACAAAATCCCTCCCTTCCACCAGCACTTCTCGCTCGACAACTACACCCTCCACTACCCCTTCGCCACCAAAGAGCGCGTGCCCGTCATATGGCTATGTGTCTACGTCGTCCTCGCCCCCGCCGTCATCATTGCCATATACACCATGGTCATCGATGGTCTGTTCTCGCACCAGACCGCTATGCCTGCCAATCGCGCCGGCCTCAAGCGTCTTTCGGGAAGATACAGGTTCAAGGATAGATTGTGGGAGTTGAACTGCGGTATACTTGGGCTGGGCCTAAGTATCGGCGCTGCCTTTACAATTACTGGAGCTTTGAAGAATGCTATTGGAAAGCCGCGGCCGGATCTCATTAGCCGGTTAGTTGGTCTCGGGCACACCAGGAGCGTTGACTGACAGCCGACAGGTGTCTTGTGGACCAAGCCAAGATTAACACAGAGCGCTACGCCCTTCAGACCATTGATATTTGCACCCAAACGGACAACTACATTCTGCAAGATGGCTTCAAGAGCTTTCCCTCTGGACACAGCAGCGGTACGCTACTCAGCGTTTCGTGCATGGCAATTTTACTGATTCCTCCCAGTTTCCTTTGCCGGTCTGTTCTACCTCTCCATTTACCTTGCCGGAAAACTCCACGTTTTGGATGCAAAGGGTGAAGTTTGGAGAACATTCATTGTCATGGTCCCCGCACTCGGCGCTGCGCTCATTACGGGAACGCGTATCATGGATGCCCGCCACCACCCCTTCGACGTCATTTCAGGCGCCCTGCTTGGCATACTCGTAGCATGGGGCTCGTACCGACAATACTTCCCTCCTGTTTCTGAGACCTGGCGCAAGGGACGCGCATATCCCATTCGTGCCTGGGGCAAAGCATCACGCGCACCACCGCACGCACCAATGATGATGGAGGACGATGTGCAGGCGTTAAGAGATATCAACAAGCCGGTAGACGAAGAGCGTGGAGAAGCATCGGGATATTCCGCCACGACTGTGGTTCCTCCAGACGGTGATGTGGGAGGGAATGTATTCCGCCAACAAATTCATAATTCTCAGCGAAGAAGGCAGGAATCGGGATCTCAGTATGGCGTAAACCGAAGTGACACGGGCGCATCGAGTAATTACCGAACCGAAACCATGACATCTGGCATATCCTCCAAGGTCAACAGGTACACCAATCAACTGCCTTCCACCAATCCTTTCGCCGCGGACGTTGCACGTCAACGCCAAATGGACACTTATGATTACTCGTCTTCGGAAGAGGACGAAAACTATGAGCTTCAATCCAGGACGGGCGTCTACAACCCGGTGTCTGGTAGACTTACGGATACAGGGTACCATCCACCTGCCGGTATCTCGCCTGTTCCTACACCACCACCTCCGCACAATGTCATTATACAGAACCAACAGCCCATGATGTCTCAAACGGGAGACCTGTCTGATCGAAGGGATGTTGCGCCAGTGCCTCCACCACACGCTATCAGCATGCCCCAGCAAATATGAAGAGGGGCCAAGGTGCACGATTTTCTATGAGTGACCATGCATTAGCGGAAGGAATTGAATTTCCGAAATATCCGCATTCTCTTCTCTCGGCAGAAGTTGGTGTGCCGCGATGAGTGTATGAAGAGGTGTCATGGTTAGGACGAGGCGCATGTATCGCGTCTTGATTGGGACCAGGGAGTTGTGTGGAACGGGGATCATCATGACAGGAATTCAATTTCCCCGGGGGAAATGGCGCCATGGAAATTTGTACCATAAAAGTGCAATCCGATTTATGTGTAATATTTACTTGATGTTTTTGGGAACAGATCGCGTACGTAGATGATGGTCCGATCCCCCCCCCCCCCCCCTGCACGCGAACGCCAAGTGTTGCGTCAGTGGATCCTTCGAACAAGACACTTTTGTTGGACCCTGTTTCTAACATCGGCATCCGAAAAGTGTCCTTCCCGCCAACCCACCAAAACCCTCCCTCCGAACCCTCCCTCCCCTTTTTTCCGCCAGGCGCATACATACATACACACGCACACACAACATCACCCCCACGCTTTCACCATGGAAGCGCTCCAATCCACGCTCCAACCCCTAACCCGCGCCCTGCCCCAACCCATCGCAGACATTGGCATCTCCCTCCTCGGCCCCTCGTGCTACCAAACCCTCATCTACAACGTCGACCTAACCGCGACCGACTGCGTCAAACTCGCCATCTCAAAGGGCCTCGGCATCGGCATCATCGGCGCCTCGTCGATTGTCAAAATCCCCCAACTCGTCAAACTGCTTAACTCGCAGTCGGCAGAGGGCCTCTCGTTTCTCTCGTACCTGCTCGAATCCAGCTCGTACCTTATTTCGCTCGCGTACAACGTGCGCCATGGGTTCCCGTTTAGCACGTTTGGCGAGACGGCGTTGATCCTGGTGCAGAATATTGCCATTGCGAGTCTGGTGTTGAAATATAGTGGCAAGGGTGTGGGCATTGCGGCGTGGGTTGGTGGGCTAATGGCGGCGGGGGCGGCGCTGTTTAATGAGGACTTGGTGGGAGAGGACAAGTTGGCGCTTTTGCAGGCGAGTGCCGGGGTGTTGGGGGTTGCGAGTAAGGTGCCCCAGATTTTGACCGTGTGGAGTGAGGGCGGTACGGGACAGTTGAGTGCTTTTGCTGTGAGTTTTCTCCTTTTTTTTTCCTCCTCTATTCTTTGGATAGGGATCACACCTTCCCCCTCCCCTTTGTTTGAATGTCGGGACTAATGTGGTGTGTGATGTAGGTTATCAACTACCTCCTCGGCTCCCTCTCTCGCATCTTCACTACCATCCAGGAAGTCGACGATCCGCTTATCCTCTACGGATTCATTGCTGGTTTCTGTCTCAATGTTATCCTCTTCCTTCAGGTCATGTACTACTGGAACGCGCCTGCGTCCAAGAAGACACAGTCCAAGAAGCTCGAGAAGCCTATTATCGCTGGAGGCGAGAAGAAAGAGGCAACACGCTCCGTGTCCACCGGTCGCGCGGCTGGCAAGAGCCCAAGCACGAGACGCAGGGGATAATCATCCTTTCTTGCCGACTTTCTACTATAGATCTTGCTATTAATATTTTGTCTTTTTCCATTCTTCTTGCCATGCGAGAGCTCCCGTGCTAGTGAACAAATAACATTATCGGTGTTATACTTCATATATGCATTACTACCTCCATTACAACCATTTACAAAACGTATCCTCGTCTAGTGTCTTTTATACACAGAATCCTTACCCTTAGAGACGAAACAGCCCTCCAATATAGTACACACACACAAAGTCCGACAAACATGGCATGCATTAAAATCATGTACGCGATTAATCCCGAGTGAGCTGAGGCGTGAGCCAGAAACGGTACATGGACAGATAGATGGAGTTTCGGATAAAACTGATTAGTTGCGCACTCAAAAGACGTACTGTAATAAAATGTTAGCGAGTGGTTCTTGTATCAAAGAGAACACATAAACTTACCGGGATGAAAAGATAAGGCACCTGTCTCTCGTACTCCTTCCATGCCTCGCCATACTTCTCCCTGCACTTCTCAATATCCCTCATTGCGCGGTGAATAATCATGCCAGCAAAGAAGACCGAGTAGAACCAGGGGAACGGGCTGCTGAAACCGGTGATGAGTCCCCAGCTAATGGCAAAGAAAAAGTCGCAGGTGTAATGGATTTTGCGTGCCTTTCCGTACCAACCGTCAGCCAGAATCTTGTTTCCGTGGGCAGTTTGAATGGTCTTGGGGTTTTCGATGCGGCCGTATTTGAAGTAGGGGAAAGTGGTACGCTCCTCAACGACACCACGCTCTTCCTGACGGAACTGGTTCTTTTGCGAGTTGGTCGTGTCCCAGATGTAGTAGGCGTAGAGGTAGGCGAGAGTCAGAAGAGCGGTGAACCAGGTTGGAAGGTCGTATTCGGAGGGGTGGTGGTAGGCAATGTAGAGAGTGCAGTGGCAGTACGACAAAGGCACACCAGCCATGTTCCAGAAGATGAGCATGAAGCCAAGCTTCTCGTAGTACATGTCCCAGGTTGTGATAATGAGGTGCTCGCCCTTTGCGCAGGCGCCGGCATAGAGGTAGTGTGCGAATAGGAGGAATATGGCTTCGAGGGAAACGTAGCCGTACTGCTCGTACTGCTTCAAGCACGTGCCGAGGGAAAGGAAGAAGAGTATGAACCACGGGATGCGGACTTCGAGGAACATCTTAAAGTCCAAGATGCCGAAGAGACGGGGGTTGAGCTCAGAACCGAGGAAAAAGTCGACAATGAAATTGTCGGTCATGCGGACGGTTGCGCCACGGACGCGAGCAGAGACGTATGCGATAGTCGAGCAGAGGAAGCCGGATATGATGGCAACGCTCATGATGTGGCCAAACTCGTCAACCAAGGTATAAAGCTTGAAGTAGCCGCCAAAGTGTAGAGCCAGCATGATGACGATGCTGGAGTAGAAGGACCACATTGCTGAGCAGTAGTAGTCCAACTGCTTCCCGCCCAGATGAGGAAGCGCCTTGCCCTTGCGGTAGACACCCGGCATGAACATATAAAAGGCCATTTGCATGAGTCCGAAGTACCAGTAGATTTGCCATGCCTTGTTGTTGGGGTAGGCTTCCGTCTTGATGAGGTACCACATGTGACCAAAGAAGTCTGACCAACTCTGGCCCTGGGTGCGCGTAGGGAACTTGCCGTCGTAGAAAGCGGCTCCAATCCACATATAGTACATGAGCGCAGGAAAGCAGATCATCATACTGCCCATTCCGATTGCACCTCCAAATTCGCTCAGGCCAGAAGAGTCCTTGGGGCCAAAGAATTTTTTAGCCTCGAAGGCAAAGTCCAATTCGACCTTTTCTTGCTTGCTGTGTCCATTTGCGTGTTCATTGACGTGTCCATTGGTCGTTCCGTTTCCATTGGCGTGCCCATTGGCAATCCCATTCCCGTTGGCATGGCCATTAGTTTGGTCTGTTTTGAGGGGCATGGTGCTGTCGGTGGATGACAGAGACTTTGCGAAGGCTTCCTCAGGTTCTGGAGTCGATTCATATGTATCGGCATCGGTCACGGCGGATTTGCGCCTTTGTGACCTCCTGCGCCCTGGAGTCTCAACAAAACCCGGACGTTCGGGCTTGCTGTGCCGTGTGTGTCAGCAGTCAACTTTTTTGTGCATCTATATGTCGACTTACACCGGGGTCTTGCCCGCCTGGGACCGCGTCACTCGCATTGACATGATTGCTGTGCGGGTGACGGTGGCGGTGTGTGGTTTCAGGGGCGCTTGCAAACTTCGACGAGGGTAAAAGAGTTAATGCAAACTTCAAAATATGTAAGAGAGAAAGAAAAGAAGAATTGTGCTTCGTCACAGAGCATGCATTACAGCCAACGAGGCGGTGTGGGGAGCCAATGGCATAAAAGGGCGGAGGGAGAAATTCAATGTTTGTTGACAACATGGACCTCTGAATTCGGGTGTTGCCGCATACGAACTAGGAGCATCGATCGGGTGCGCCAATCGGAGCGCACGGATTCCGCCCCTCAGGGGAAACCAAAGTATACGCGCGATACGGTCCATACGGAAATGATTGGACATAAATGTTCTTGCGTATTAGATGAATTGTGCAAAGTCCTAATACCGAAGTGCTAATGTGTAAAAAGAACTCGGTATGGAATTCTCTCTATGTCAGCATTCCGCATTCAAGAATTAACTGGACTTCACCGTGGCAATAAGTATAAAGACGCTGGGTAGGATGCATCTGTCTAAGCCTCAGTAGGGCTTTAGTAGTAATCAAGACAACTTCTGTTGGCAGGTAGACTTGAAAAGCACCTCTGTAAATTAACGCGTAAACATTGGACTGAAGCTGGACTTGTCTGATATGGATAGTAAGTCTTTATGGCTTATTCTTGTTAAGGTGATAGGGCTTTATTATTGTAGTAGGCTACTGCCTTGGCTGACCCGAATCCATTCCCTTCAAGGCCTTGCAAAGGCTGCGGCACTATTAGACTGTCCAGTTCGAGTGTCTCCCCAACGAAGCAACACTGACAGGAAAGAAAACCCTGAATGACTATAAGCCAGAGAATGGCCGATGTAAGGATAGAGCGCAACTATACCGTAAGCCAATCATAGTGAGGTTCATAGGAGGGGTTGGATCAATTGAGTTCAAATATAGAGTTTGATCACTCCGAGGACTGATACAACGAAGACTGCATGGCTGACTAATATCAAACGCTTCATGCATTCATACATTTAAATGCTTACACCGTTTCTTGCTGGCTGCATCCTTTGTGATGTAAGGCCATCAGCTGGGTTGCAATCGGGCCTCAGAGACGCTGTGAACGGAACAGACGCTCCAGGCATGAAGATGACCCATACAACAGCACTATCACTGCGAATATCATCTAGTGAAACTTTTAACAGCATTTCCAGCTTCATAGATTATTTATCCACGCGATGCTTCCAACCCTGAAGCTAGTTGTCATACGCAGCACGTCTGCCACTCGAAGATACATTACACGTTATCATAGCTCATGTTGACCTTTGCATGTTCCGCAGCATCAGCCTGAAACCATCAGGCAGTAACCCACGCTTGACGTTATCGTTCAGTTTGTGGAATACGCGCTATACCTTTGTGCAACTATTGCTCATATGAGTAGCGCTCATCGAGTACATTTGGCGTTGTTTATTTTGTTCGTTTATTAGGCTCGCGGAGGATAATTCGGCGCTCAAGCTCATAGTATATATGTATGTACTCTTATCTTTCGGGAGGCCAGTAGGCCGATACAGAGATGACCTGAATCACCGTTGTTACCGATGGCAGCTGGAATATTGCGAATTTGGATCATATCACACCCGTTGGTCGGGTATAGCTGGTCAGAATACCGATGGCGCTCCCACCAAACAGAGATAGCCGGACACCTCGGACAAAGGAAAGGGCTAATTTCTTATTAGAATTTTCACCACTTCTGATGGTGGTTTGGTGTCCGGCCATTTCAGTTCTGCGATAGACACGGTCGCCAGACTAGAAGGGAAATTGATGCGGAGATCCCACGCCCACACAATGGTCGAAATGGCATAGCTACAACGTGTGCATACACACACAGCCGCGACGCGTTCTGTCAGGGAGCATCGGACCATCAGAACCTGAACGTCACCATTGTCCTGACATGTGATGCCCTCGGCGCTGCGGACCCTTGTCCTGCATGGAACAACAATTGAGCCGCCCCACGTGAGCCTTCCCAATGCGGCATACCTCGGTATCTTGGTGAATGACGTCTGCCCTCAACCAGCAAGTCAGCCGCTCATGGCTCAGCTCCACCAATGGCAGCGCCCGTAAATCCACTCACAAGATCACACGAGAGCCGTCGCGGTGCCCCAAACGCGCTATCCACGGTCGGCCTTCAGCTGATGGCCTGTTTCCCCGGATTCCTTGGCGTGGAGTAACTGCGAGCATGTGAAAGTAGCGCGAAACCATGCTAATCCTCTTATAAGCTTGGAAGTGTCTCCATCGTCGTCTTGTGATCCTTCTTCCTTCCTCGTTTTGCTTTTCATCCCTTCGCCTTACTCCCCCTTTGTATTTTGACTCTAGACAAAAATGGCGAAGCGCTTCTCTACCGCCGATGTCGCGTCGCACAAGACTGCGAACGACCTGTGGATCATTGTAGACGAGGATGTCTACGATCTTACCAAGTTCCAGGACGATCACCCTGGCGGCAAGAAGAGTATGCTAAGCCCTATCTTGCGAATCCCGCCGTCTAAGCTAACGATTGCAAGTCCTCCAGCGAGTAGCTGGCAAGGATGCCTCAAAGCAGTTCTGGAAGTACCACAACGAGAGCATTCTGAAGAAGTACCAAAAGCAGCTGCTAGTCGGATCACTCGATACCAAGGCTGCTCCTCCAGCTCCTCCCGCGGCCGCTGCTCCGGAGAAGAAGGAAATTGTTAAGCCAGAGGCAAATCCTGGCGTCGTAGCACCTCAGCCAACTCAAGCTGCTGAGGAGTCGGAGCCTTTCGATTCCTATGGCGACCTCGTCCCATATGCGGACCCTTCGTGGTACCAAACTGTATGTCTACGAACACGCCTTTTGAAAGTTCCTATGAGCCTCGGCTAACGCAAAGACTAGTACCACTCTCCCTACTACAACGAGACACACGCTGCCCTACGCGCAGAAGTCCGCGACTGGGTTGAGGAGAAGCTCATGCCATATGTCACCGAGTGGGATGAAGCAAAAAAAGTCCCAGATGAGATCTTCCTCGAAATGGGAGCACGAGGATACCTCGCCGGTATGCTTGGCGTCAAGTATCCTACACAATACACCGACCTGAGGGTCAAGAGCGTACCACCAGAGAAGTGGGATCACTTCCATGAGATGATCATCACCGATGAAATATCAAGGACAGGCAGTGGTGGTCTCGTCTGGGGCTTGATCGGTGGATACGGAATTGGCGGACCGCCTCTGTTCAAGTTTGGCAAGAAAGAGCTTGTCCAGCGCATTGGTCCCGATCTGCTTAGCGGAAAGAAGAGGATTTGTTTGGCAATCACCGAGCCAGGTAAGTCCCAACCTTTTATGTCTAGAAAGTTGGAACTGACATTTCAACAGATGCTGGCAGTGATGTCGCGAACCTGACCTGTGAAGCCAAGCTCTCTGAGGATGGCAAACACTACATTGTCAATGGCGAGAAGAAATGGATCACAAATGGTATCTGGTCTGACTACTTTACCACCGCCGTCCGCACTGGCGGTGAGGGCATGAACGGTATTTCAGTCCTTTTGATTGAGCGCAGCGCAGGCGGTGTTTCTACACGTAAGATGGATTGCCAGGGTGTGTGGAGCAGTGGTACCACCTACATCACCTTTGAAGATGTCAAGGTTCCTGTTGAGAACCTCATCGGAAAGGAAAACCAGGGTTTCAAGGTCGTCATGACGGTAAGTCAATCATCTGAATCGGCTTAAGACGCCTACTAATCATCGTCCAGAACTTTAACCACGAGCGTATCGGTATCATCATCCAATGTCTCCGTTTTTCTCGTGTATGCTACGAAGAGAGCATGAAGTACGCACATAAGCGCAAGACCTTTGGCAAGCGCCTCATCGACCACCCCGTCATCCGTCTCAAGCTCGCGCACATGGCTCGTCAGATCGAGGCCAGTTACAACTGGATGGAGAACCTCATCTACCAGTGCGAGAAAATGGACGATATGGAGGCTATGCTCAAGCTCGGAGGCGCTATCGCCAGTTTGAAGGCCCAGAGCACAACCACATTCGAGTTCTGTGCTAGGGAAGCAAGTCAAATCTTTGGTGGCTTGAGTTATAGCAGAGGCGGACAGGGCGCCAAGGTCGAAAGGTTATACAGAGATGTCAGGGCGTATGCTATTCCCGGTGGCAGTGAGGAGATTATGCTTGACTTGAGCATCAGGCAAGCTTTGAGAGTACACAAGGTCCTGGGCATGAAGCTGTAAACACCTTATGCATGGTGGGAAGTGTCTGTAACAAAATATTCTATGTAGACAAATTTCTTACGTATTTCAATTCGAGCAACAATGAGTCTTCCAAATAGTCCGTCGTCCAAGTTGTGAGAACACGTACATGTGATGCCGGTCGTAAATCGTCCCACACGTTGGCCTCCCCACCATGGAGGCCCCACACATTCCGGCCTTAGCAACGGCAGTTACTTCCCAGCTACCGATTGTATATAATGTACGCTGTGATTTCTCATAACAGAGCACCAATCTTCTTTACCCATACGACGGATAAATGATATGCAGGAGGCAGCCACTTGATTCGGCTCAACACAATTGCGTGAGGCATAGGAAGCACATTATGGCGCGGGGTCAAAAGCATCTTGATCAACTCAATGGCGATCCAAGTCGTCAGCCAAAAAATGTGAATAGATGTGTACCAGTTGGAATGCATGAGAAATCTGTGCCGGCTGCATCGCATATTTGATAACTGCAGAGTATGTGGGGTATACAACTCTGTCGTGTAGACCCAGAAGCAAGAGTGACATTGCTTAATCTAGGTCTAATCGATATGTCTAAAGAAAATGAATGCCGAGTTTCATTGTAAGAGTGCTTAATCAACAAGTCACTGAGGAGAAGATCCTCCACCATGGCTTTCCAGCGTAAAGTCGATTTGAATATAAATTCATGCCCTCATGCAAGGAAACAAGCTAGAGACTATTGTATGTAACAGCTTCTTTCAAAAGAAAACTCTTAGCAAAATCATTACACAAGCTTCTCTGAGATTCAACAAAACTATGGCTCCATCAAACGACATCTATCGCAAGGTCGAGTGGAATGGGAAGCAAGTCCCAGTCTACCCCATGGAGACTATCGACTTCTCTGCGCTCTTATCTCAGGAGCCTGCGGAGCTGGAAAAGCTTCTTAAGTGCTGCAAAGAAGAAGGCTTCTTCTACTTGGACCTGAACAACGTTGACGGACGCCGATTCCTTGATGACCACCAGGAGCTTTTGAAGCTCATGCACAGGTTCTTCGAAGCTCCGATTGAAGTGAAGAACGAGTATGGACTTATCTCCCCCCATCTCGGGTAAGTCCATAAACAAATCACCTCTCTATACACCCCCGCAGTTACTAATCAAAACAAGCTATGAGCCCATCGGCTCCCGCAACGGCGTCCTCGAAGACACACGCGACGGCTACGAAATGGTCAAAGTCTCTCGCGACGAGATCCAACGCGAATCCCCTCACATTCCACGCAACATCAAAAACAGCACCGACCTGAAAACCCTCGAGAACTCCATCTCCGGTAGCAACATCATCGGAAAAGTCATCTTGGCCGCCCTCTCCACCGCGTTCGGTCTCACAGGCTCATCACGCTTCGAAAACTCGCACCGCAACCACCGTCCCTCGACTAGCACTCTGGCTATGATGCACTACATCCCGTCCAATCCCTCCAAAGACGGGAATGTCGGCCACCAAAAACATACTGACATCAGTTCCCTCACCGTCCTCTTCACCGAGCAGTGGGGTCTCCAAATCCGACCACCCGGTACCAAGGAATTCGGCTTTGTAGAGCCCAAACAGGGCCAGGCTATCATCAACGTAGGCGACTCCCTGCGCTTCGCCAGCGGTCACACGTTCCAATCGTGTATTCACCGCGTTGTGCCATATGACTATAGTGAGCATAGGTATTCTGTTGCGTACTTTCTGCGGGCTGAGGATGAGACTATGTTTCAGGATAGTGAGGGGAGGTATGTTACTTCGCGGCAGTGGCATGACGAGAAGTTTTTGGCATTCTTGGGGTCGCCAGCTGATCAGGCGGCTGCGCCAAGGTCGTTGTTGTTGGGGGGGATGGAGGAGGGTAAGGATGATGTGTATGGGGCGCCGAGGAAGCTGGCTGTTGTTGAGGGTGGGGTGAAAGATGCTGTTGAGGTGGCTACGGTTGAGGTGAGCGCTTAGGTGTTGATCTTTTTTTTTGCCGGGCGCAAATGAATGGTGAATGATTGGTTGTGAGGTGTAAATTGATTCGATATGATACTTGCTCTATGGATTATGGTCCACGATTGTAATCAACCAAACTTGGCCTGTTACCAGCAACGGAATCCCACTTTGCATGATGTCACATCTCGCCCACGTAGAGAGGTTCTCTATGACCCTGGGCGATTGAATTTCGCATAGATTAAATCATCTGAGCTCATTCGTTCACCTTACCACACCCGTATCTAATCATTTATGTATGCCAATCTGTTACTTAAGTAACTAACTAGCCGTTCTTTTTTTGACTTTGTTACCACTCTCGCATTCCAAATCGAAAATGATGTACCTCATCTTAGCTCTGCTACTACCTAGTATCGTACAAGGATCAAGAGGAGATATCCAATGGCGGCCCGCCAGTAGGATGCGTCCTGGCGATCGTAGGACGACACCCGTCTCCCCAATAGATCTGACCCCACAGGAACAAACTCTAGTATCATCTTTCGACAACACCTCGATAGCATCTTGGTCTAGCTATTACTGTAATTCTCATACCAACTATACAACAAACATTCGAAAGATACTGATAGATTCTAGCTCACAGGCGAAATCTCACGGGAGAAAGCCGCAAAGTGCCCGAATGGACAGCTTCGAAATGGACCGAGTATGGTTTTGACACTAGACTAGACAGCTATCGTATGTCTTCTTATCCCTTCATTCCCTGCTACAGAAAAGAAAAGAAAATGGGCATGTCGAGCTACTAACCACAAACTCAAAGATGTCTATCTAAACTACCCCATCAACCAATCCCTCACACTAAAATACCCCAACGGAAGCACCGACAACCTCTCTCTCTCAGAACCTATCTTTGAAGAAGACCCTACAACGAACTCTTCTAACCGGATCCCCGCATTCCACGGATACTCCGCCTCAGGCAATGTCTCAGCGCCATACGTCTACATCGGTACACCCATCCCCACCCATCCCATCTCCAACCCCCAACCCCCAACGTCCCCAAACCAGCTAACCCACCCCATCAGGCTATGGCACAACCCAAGACCTCAAGCGCCTCGTCGCCCAAAACATCTCCCTGGCTGGCAAAATCGGCCTCGCAAAGCACGGCGGCCTCTTCCGCGGCACCAAAGTCCGCAACGCGCAATCCTTCAACCTCACCGGCCTTCTCCTCTTCACCGATCCCGCCGACGACAAGGAAATGGCACCACCAAAGTACGCACCGTATCCCGATGGGCCCGCGCGCAACCCGCAGAGTATACAGCGCGGCAGCGTGCTGGATCTAAGCAAGTATCCCGGAGATCCGACGACGCCCGGGTATGCGTCCAAGGAGGGGGTGAATAGGACGGAAAAGGGGAATGTTCCGGGGATACCGAGTTTGCCTTTGTCGTGGGTGGAGGCGCAGGGTTTGCTGGAGACGTTGAAGGGGCGCGGGGTTAAAGAGGAGGGTGATGGTGGGTATTTCAGTGGGCCGTCTGATGCGGTGCTTGAGATGAGGAATGAGATGAAGGGGAGTATTGAGTGGATTCACAATGCAATTGGCATTGTGAATGGTACGGAGGCAGACGAGGTTGTTATTGTGGGGAATCATCATGATGCTTGGACGGTTGGGGGTGCTGGTGAGTTTGAGCAAAGGGTATTATTGATTTTGTGTTTGGAGAGTTGGCTGATGAGGAAGCAGCGGATCCGCATTCTGGTTCGGCGATTATGATTGAGTTGGCCAAGGTGATTGGTAAGCTCTTGAAGACTGGGTGGAAGCCGAGACGAACGATTATTTTCTGCAGTTGGGATGCGGAGGAGTATGGGTTGGTGGGAAGGTAAGTTGTGATTCTTGAATCACGAAGCCGTTGTCAGAACTTTACGAGTAACATATTCCAGTACCGAGTGGGTTGAGGAGTACACTCCCTGGCTCAAAGACACAGTTGTATCCTACCTAAACATCGATGTTGGAGTCTCTGGTACCATCCCTGACTTCAGTGCCTCTCCTGACCTGCATGCCTTGATCCTTGAGGCTGCAAAAAAGGTCATATGGCCCCATGGCGAACAACGTACAATCTACGATGTCTGGAACGAAAATTCTGGCAAGATTGGCCTTCTGGGCGCACAGAGCGACTATACAGCGTTTGTACATCGCTGCGGAATTTCTGCCATGGACATTGGTACTACGCGAGCGCCCCTGGATCCAATCTATCACACCCACTCCAACTTTGATAGCTATCACTGGATGACTAAGTTCGGCGATCCAGGATTTGCGAAGCACAAGGCGATTGGACAGTTTCTGGGCTTGATGCTGTTCCACCTGGTAGACGACGCTATTGTGCCGCTTAACATAACCAACTTTGCTATAGAGATGAATGAGTGGCTTTCGGATATCAAGGAGCTTGTATGGCCTCTGGGTTCCAAGGCACAACACCTATTCTACCGGCTTCAACGTGCTATTGACTATTTCGACGAACGGACAATGTGGTTCCATGGTGTCTATGTACTGGCTAGGGCGTTCAAGGCAGAAGATGCATTCAAACCCCTGAATCGCAACGCTCGCGATATTGGGCGGATGTTCATCGATCAATACGCACTTCCTGGAAGGCCATTCTATCAGCATCTTTTGTTTGCACCAGGAATCGACACAGGAAACAGGCCTGTTACTTTTCCTGCCATTAGGGAAGCCGTTTCTACGGGTGACTTCGCCCTAGTGATTGAGTCCTTGCGCATGACCATAGACACTGTGGAACAAGCATCAATGTTACTGAAGAAATCACCAAGTTAGAATTGCTTTTTGGGCAAGACATTTTTTGTCGGTCAATCTTGAGGCTGATGTAGCAGCTGCTCTGATAACAAAGATGTAGTAGGTGGCGGTCGGAACATTGATTTCTCGCTCTTCTGGTGCCAACCAGGGAAAGCATACTTTTTTCATCGGTTTTGTATACCAGACAGATTAAAGAAAGTAGCGCTTCGCTCTATACAGTACTGCATCATGTCACAGTGCCTGTCCTCTTGAACTAAACTTAGTGTCAGACCGATGGAAAAGCAGCCTTGTTGTTTTTTCCACTGCGTACCCTTGCAAGCCCAATCATAACAATGCACAGGGTTGAAAATTGCTCCTCTGGCTCGGTTCGACCCAGCGATTACTTGCTCAGAGCGGTTAGATGTGGGTATTCCTTTGTGATTTATGCCAGGCAACCGGCCCTCCCACATCATTGTCTCATACTATATCCACTCAATGCAGTGTAATGGACAGTTTATGAGGCGATACTGTGTGACTTAAGCGCCGTGTTTGCCTGGCTAGTTGCACAGTAACGGGAGAAAATTGCACATCTGCCACACGTTACAGCCTTGCGGTGGACCGCCCTAGACGGGGTATCGCGAGTAACATAGCCCATCACGAGATGATTTGGGGATACTTGAGGTGAAAACATGCCTTTGATTTTCAAATCTTCTTTTGGTTTTCTTTCATCATTTCCAAACTCTGGTCTTTGCGAATTTCGTTGCAAACACTGTGGTTGGGAATAGACTCTTCGGTCTCGCCCGCTATCAAACGACGACTAAAGCAACACGTTCGCCGAGTACCCCCTCATATCCTCCAAACCGAGTATCGGAATAGGCCTCCAAGTAAATATGGTACCTTCAATTTTCAATGTCGCGTTGCGCGGTGTACAGGCACTCTTCGGTATTATTATACTCGGCCTGAGCGTGACGCTCATCCACGGCCATCACTGGGGCAGTCTTCCTGCCGGCCTGGGCTATGGCGCATTTGTCGGCGGCCTATCCTTTGTAGCTGCATTCATAGGGTTAGCTGCAACACGGTTCGACTCTCTGGGTGGTATGTTTGGGTTTGTCATCGACAGCGTTATTGCACTCATCAACCTTGCTGGTGGCGTTGTAAGCATTCGCATCCCCTGATCAACATCGAACATGCGAGAATAGCCTACTGATTATCCCAAAAGCTCTATGCTTTTAATTTGCGAGGCGTAGACTGCAAAATGCGCGCCGAAGATCCCAGCAACGTGGAAAAGATGATTGATAACGAGTGGTTGAACGGCGGTTGTCGTGAATACAAATTCTGCTGGAATGGCTTCAAATACGGAGACGAGTCGAAGGCAATAGCTGTATATGAGGGTCATTGCAAGGAAGCTAAAGCCGATTCCGTATTTATGTTCCTAACCGCTATTGTCATGTTGGTGTGTGCGTTGCTGGTTTGGTTGAGGATGAGGAGGGGCTATTGAGAAAGAAGAAGCCAACAGTAAGATATGCCCTCCAAACTCACATAAACTGATTGGATGTTTACTTGAGAAAGTTTTACCTTGGGGCAATCAGTGTTCAATCCCGCACCCAGTTTAACAACACCATATCCGCTGCGAAGTAGAGTTGACAATCTCGAAACTAGTTTTGTAATGGCAGCATTTTCTCAGTATGCGATGCCCAGATTTTCCTTCTGGCTGTTGTCTTATGGAATGTTGTCCTTCTTCAGACCTAAGCAATGAACAAGAATTCATAGATGTGAATTTCAGTACTTGTTTCGTGCACCATCAACTCAAACCTGTGTTCAATCCTTGAGGTGACACTAGCAACAAACAAATTGAGTAACAACCCCTCGGCCTATCATGTACACCCAAAGATGATCATAATGTTTTTCAGTATCTTCCAGTTTCCCGTCATTGCAGTGAGTCTCTACTCTCGCAGTGTATTTGTTGTACTGATGTTTTCTCTCTCGTGATTTCCGTGATATTGTCAGGCTGATGAGTTGGAATGAAGGCGGTCGGCTGTTAGTCACACAGTTCCCACGTACGTTATGCCATGGTATTCATATACACTTGAGAATACCCGAGGCCATGAGTTTTGATACAGTCTTATGTGGGGAAAATAGAGACGGGCAGAGGGCATTTGGTCGTTGGATGAAAGCGTATATGCGAATGCGATGTAAAGAGGTGTACAATGGTTGCAGTACTTGGGCTGCCGTACGCGCATGTGAAGAAGGCGCAAGGGAAGTGAACCTTCATCAAAGAACTTGAAGATATGACTATGATGCACAACATGCATCATCAGCCTGTGGGAATGTTACCGGAAGTACTTCCATTTCGTCTCAATGAACCACAAAGGAAGCAAGAGTAGTGCGATCATAGCATATTTGCATTCCAAAACTCACTAATCGCACATATCCATGCATTTCGCCATATTCATGAGCGTTCCAATCAACCTGGTACTAACGCCGCTTATGCATAACCTCCGGGTAAATCAGCCCAGCTTTGCTCACTACGCCTCACTATGCAAACGAGTCGGCATTACTCTAGACAGGGCAAGACTGCGACTATTAGCGGTGATCTGATATTAGGTAGCACTCTATCCTCTTCTAAGAACATACGCTGCCGCAAGATCCACAGGACTTGGTGCCATCATTGATACCGGCGCCGCACTTGGGGCAGCTGGTGTGGTTGGAGTTGACGAGAACGGTAACGGAATGCATGTTGATTTCAGATGGGTTTGTTCGGTGGGTTGGTAAAACGAAAGGTCGGTATTCGCAAGGTTGTGAATTGATGGTTTGCGCTGATGGCTCAGGATGGAGGGGTAAGGTGGGGTTGATATAGCAGCGAACGTCTGCAGGGCCAGGCAACCACGGCAGGCTTAGGAAGCTAGTGCATTATCTGTCAGATGATTCCACGCGGTAAGAGCGCTTGCAGTTACAATTGGGTAGTTGAGTGGGGGCGTGGGAAATGGGACGAGCCGGTGAGGATACATGTAACTAGGGTGGAGTCGGGATATGTAAAAGGACCGAGCAGATGGCACTGCGTAAAGGCGGACGTCTTGTTGAGAGCAGACGCAGGCTTGTGATGATCTAGATTAATTATCTAACGTGACAGATGATCTGTCCGTTGATAACAACAAGCCAACCATCTTCTTTCTTCTCCATCTCTCTGAAGGCCGCGGAGATCTCCTCCAGGTCCTGTTCCGTCGCATGCCCGCTATCCAACGCCCTCTTCTTGTAGTCGCTTTGCACGGTTCTGTCAGCCCAGAGGCCGCACCAAAACTCCCTCTCTTCTGGTGTGCTAAATGTCCAAGCAGCCACACTAGCCTCGATATCGCTTCTTGGGAAGCCAGCCTCCATCGCTATTGCATGCAGTTGCTTGCCAATGTTTGGGTGCGCCTTGAGTCCCAGCGCAACCTTGATGTAAAGCTCCTTCCACTTGTGCAGCACAGGGTGATCTGGATACCAGTCCATCGCACCGTAATTACAGTCCCGGATGGCAAGAATGCCGCCGGTCTTGGCTAGACGTTTCATTTCCTTCATCGCGCCTAGCGGGTCTTGTAGATGCTGCAACACTTGATGCGCGTGTACGACATCAAAGCCTTGCTCTTCTACACCTTCGAGCTTGTTCCATTCGAAAATGTCACCAACTTCGAAGCGTATGTTTTTGATTCCCATTTCTTCTGCGTGCTTTCGGGCCTTTTCAATAACATCGGCGGAGGGATCGATTGCGTAGACGAAACCTTGTGGGACTCGAGCAGCGAGATCAGCGCTGATGGTACCAGGGCCGCACCCAACATCGAGTATCTTCAGTGAGGGGTTGTTGAGAAAAGGCAAGAGATGAGGACAGGAGTTTTCCACGGTGCGCCAACTGTGAGAGCGGAGGACAGAGGCATGGTGTCCATGAAGGTATGGTCCTGACATTTTGGCTATATGGAGCTGTGAAAGACGATATTTATTTAGTGAATAATGTGGAGTTTATATCATGGGACCGAAGAATGCTAGGCAGCAGGTATACAAATGGGTCAATGGCGGTAGTTGGTTTGGTTAGTGCCGGGATTAAGGGGAGATGAGTCGATGTCTTTATAGTCTTGGGCTCATGTAGCGCTTAGAGCCAAACATGCCGAAATCGCAGTACTTTGATCGAGGTAAAGTCCTATTTTTCGAAATGTTGCGACAACGGAGTGTCACATTGCTCGTCGAAGTGAGAGGGCAACCTGCACTTTTAAGTCCGAAGTCGGCCATCTTGGTGCTCCCGCTTAGTCACAAACACCCCATTCTTTGCGTCATCGATCCGCGCGTCAGTCGTGCAGAGTTTATCCAAGAAGGAAATGTGAGTTTAGTGCTGAGATCTGCGAGGAATTCAACCAGCTATATGTGGCAGATCCATGTCGATATGCTAAGAATACCATCACGACGTAGGCCATAATATGATACTTGTATCCTTTCAATTACAGCTAAACCACACATGTAGCTCGTTTTGCGAGATATACAAAATATGCAAATTCAAATACAACTCTTGTCTTTGAGGTGACTCATCTGAACCTTACGATACTCTTGTCATCTTATTTACTATGTGGTGCCATCATTATACCATCTGAATACGGTGAGTAAACGGCAAGTTTCAGAGGAAGTGCCCGTTGTTGGCTGTGAGACTGTCTTGAAATTTATTTAGTGTATTCATATTTGGGTTACCATGGGTTTGAGCAAAACATTGAAGGCAGAGGATTTTGCATTATGGATCTGGTACGTCACGTGGTGCTATCCTACACCATGTCTGCAAACATATCTTGCCCGGGGCATTCGGCGTTTTTCGGACCCATGAATCCCTAGAAAAAGAAGAACTGCACCAACCATAGCTTTTGTCGACATTTCTGGAGATTCCCACCCAGATCGCAGACCCAAAAAATAACCCTGTTAGTGCTAGGAGCGTGTTGTGGTTGGCATAGAGAACATTTGCCACCTCAATGTCATTGGTGGCGCCAAATACGAGTGCAGATGGTATAAGGCAGGAACGGGTCGGCCATACTCTCAGCTGGTGGCGGCAAAGCTTGGTGCTTCGCCACTGCAGAAGCATGACTCGTGGAAAACATATAAATCGATATTTGCTCCTGTCTATGTGTTCTCAACCAATGCAATTTCTGGCTGAGCACTTGCCCTCTATCTGTAAGGCATATCCACCTCGCTAGCATACATTTAGCTGCGGACTTTCCTTTGTGAGACAAAGCTAAGTCTGTGTCTTGCCAGCCTATCTACAAGATCTTTTCTACTCTAAGCGAACAACAAGGCTCCCAATCCAATGCCTAGAAACTTCCAGCAATGGTTCCCGCAATTTGCTCCGTATTTCTCTCAGATACTGCGCGACAACTGTAGCTCAGAGTATCAAGCATTTCTTGGCGAGCCTGATCTTTGGCCAAATCACCGTATCAACACCGTGGTGTCGTGCATGCTGAACCACATTGACGAGAGTGGAAAAGCCCAGATGGCAGCCGCATCGGTGTTGCTAGGCATTCTTCCCACCATCCTTGGCATGGTTGGATCCAACATTACCGAAGTCGGCCTTCTGGCATTGCGGCAGCCCATCCTTGCAATTCTTCTATCTCTTGGAGCCCCTGTTGTCTCGCCTATCCGATCCTTCGATTATCGCAGCCCGGTCGATATATTAAAAACTATACCGGACGCCATACAGGCGTTCACGAAATGCCAGCAACAAATTTATCTTGTAAAGTACATGATTGCGGTAGCAGCAATCGGAAACGTAGTTCATGTCATTTGGCAGCTCTGTGTGTATTCTGTCTGCGTGTTCTCTGGAAGTACCTGGTGGCTACCTGCACTGTATGTTCCGCTCCTCACCCAAGGAGCTCTAACAGCCTCTTGCATCACGTCTAGTATCTAACGCATATTCTTTGACAGCTGGGCTGGTGTTTCAGTCATACCCCATCTCCTGGGCGCTTATGCAGTTAGATTGAAACTTCGTGTTGTGCCACACAGGTCACTCTTTGCTGCTATTGTAGGTGAGTTTGATTTCAGGAAAAACCAAACAAAGGTTAAATGGGATCAAATTCCTGAGTCAAATGGTATATTGTGTTTTCTTGGCTAGCGTCATTTCTCACGATACTGCACCTTGTTATGGGCACTGTGGTACTCTCTAGCGCCTTGTTCATCAGCCCGTCTGATGCAGTGGTTCTGTCAATTCGCCTTCTTAGCTCAGCGGTTGTATGTAGAGTCCTTCTTATGTTTGAGTTACACATTATAAGGCATTTTTCACAACTATGAGAGGGGGAACTAAGTAGAATTAAGGATACATATTATACTGAATGGGGCCCTAAACTAGTTTTCTAGTAGCCTAAGAAGATACCAATGTCAGGCGTAAGGGTAGATGAAGACACAAAGTAAATGCAGCAAGAGAAGGAATAGTCAAATAGTCTGTATTCACTATAGATGAACAGACACATAATGTTCGTTGAGCTTATATATTCAATGCTAAGCCAGATATGACTAAGATGGCTTGTCTTGGTCCAATAGGCCCCAAAGAGGGGAAGGAGGAAGCTAGGCTCTGACAGCATTCTTGCACCCGAACCCATACCAAGGAAATGCGCTCATCACAAGACCCAAGTACATACGATATGTACATTCAGCCGCACCGTTTGCATTGGCGCTAGTGCCGGAACTATTATGCATCTTGCTAACAATGCAGAGTCTATAGCCTAAACAAGGCAATGTCATGTACTTACACGCAACAAGCACATGTCGTACAAGCCACAACATTGGCGCAACCCATCCACCATTGAACCACACACCCAAATCACACTTATACACAAGTATAGCAAACATCCAACCCTCCCCATGACCCCATCTCCGTCCTATACGCACATTACATACAGCCCTTCGTGACACCCCAAAAAAGACAAACAAAACCCACAACCCCCGTACCCACGGCCGCTCCACCGGGCCTCAAGCCACGCCCAGCCACGCCACAAAAACTCGCGTACCCACACTAGTCCCAAAACAGACAATGGTACGGTAGTCTCCCAACCCCACACCTCCAAACGGACTACCATCCTCATTCCCATCTTCTCCAAGGGCAAAGAGAGAAAAAAAGAAGACCCGCGCCATGCATGCCGTACACTTGACCCATACCGGTACAAATCCCCAGTCCAGGGCGTAACCTTCTCCCAGCTAGCCCCACATTTTCCACCGCATAGGTACATACGTACATTACACTATGCATGGCTTTGTGACATCCATCCCCCCCCCTCTCCCCACTTGCATCGATACGGCGGCTCGTAACGGCAATCGCGAATCACCGCATGGACCTTTTTTTCGCCTTTTTTTCTTTTACCGCTGAGGTAGGGGAGGAGAATTGCCGAGAAGGGTAGGTTGTGGGAAAAGGTGTTGATTGTAGGGGAGTTGCATTGTCCGTTTTGGATGTTAGGGGCGTGCGGGTGGTTATGCGGTGGAATGGGGGGGCGGCGTGCGTAAGTCAGTGGTACATACGGTGGGGTGAGGGGGCTTTTTCTTTAAATCGGTGATGGGGATGGGATGTGGGTACTTTGGTTTCCATTAGAATGGGTGAAGAGAGGAATGGCATGGAGGAGCGAGTCAGTGGTTGTTGGTGTTGATGGTTACACGGTGTGAAGATGAAGAATGTACCAGCGGTACTAGGATATTTGGATTGCTATGGCCAGCGATACGCTGGTGGTAACATATAAACAGCATAGAACCCACCCAGACAAAGACAAAAAACAAGACAATTCCAGTTATCCAATAGCGCCGTCGTTTTGATATATCATTAACACAACCGCTATCGCTGTTGTTGTTACCACTACATTACACCTTCTCAGCCTTGTGAGCCACGCCCCCAAACATCTTCTCGCCTTCCATACCCCCCCTCACAGGACTAGGCTCTGCACTTCCCTCCGCGACCGGAGCTTCGACAACAAACAGTGGCTCACCCTGTACATCATCCTTCGGGCTTAACCGCCAATTATGTCCATTCTGGTTCACACTAGGCTGTCTCCCTCTTCTCTTTGGCAAAGGCGGTGGCACGGTGGCTAGCTCACTGGCTGCAGAACTCGTCCGACGTCTCATCTCACGAAACATTTCCTCGCCATCTTCTGCGGCGGGACGCGCGTCTTGACCAGGAAAGTGTGCTGCAGGTAGCAGTGTTGTCGGTGTAAAGGAACCCCGAGGGCTGTCTAGATCCTCTACTGATTTCTTGCTTGAGAGCGGGGGAGAGGCCGCGACAGGTTTCCGTTTGGTGAGGTTTGCAAATGTAGAGGTTGCTGCTGCTGGAATGGCCCAAGTTTGTCTCTTCTCGTTCTTGGGTAGAGGTAGTGGGGTTCCGGGCGGCGGAAGCGGCTGACCTCTGCCCATAGGTTCAGTATGTGATTTGGAAATCGAGGGCGAAGTTGGAACCTGTAACCTGGGTTCTTGTAGTACCTCTGCAGACAGAGCTGGGCCTTCGGATGTTGGCGGTCTGTTGTTAGCCGCGGCTTTGTTGTTCTGTTTCGCCGCCAGCCAACTTCTTGCTGCTGCAGTAGCTGAGTTGAGAGACTGATTAAGAGTCTGTTTCCTAGTCTGCATACTACTTGCTCCTGCGGCAGCAGCTGCGGCAGCTGCAATTTCTTGCTCAGACAGGTCTCTGGACTTGGCTCTGGTGTGAGCGTAATCAGCATTTGAGACTGGCGCAGACGCTATACTCTCTGCATATATTGACGGTGCTGACGCATCTTCCGAGGAGCTGACGGAAGATTGGGTTGCTCGACGCGAGTTGCTAGGTCGCATGGGTGAACGCAAAGGGGTTGTGACAGGAAGGGACCGAGCACTGGTTGGCGTGGACCCGTGTTCGTGCGCTATCTCTGCGGAAGCATTCGCTGAATCGACCTTCACCTGCGCCATCGAAGAAGTCGACCGCATTGTACGTGGTCTTATCGATGAGGAAGAAGACGTATGATCTGCAGAGGTAGAGATACCAGTCGCAACTTCTTCTGATTCGGCAGTGGATGAAATGGAGAAGTTTGCGCTGGCAGAGTCGCCCTTCTCGTCAAGTTTTTGCATATCAGAGATGGCAGCGTCAAGCGTGGCGTCTTTTTGGCTGGCCTTATCCGCGTCTTCACCCTTAGTTTTACAAGTATCTTCCCAGATGCCTCCTCTGATGACTTGCGCTATCGTGTCTGTGAAGGGCATATCGTCCCAGTTTGGAAGTACCAAAGTTTCATTGACAACTTCCCGTATCCGGCTTTCAATTGCCCTCAAGACAACACCATAAGTAATCTGGCGTGAACTGACGATTGGCTCAAGAGAAAACTCCATCTTGGGCGGAGTCTCAAAGGTCATCCAAAGTCGGTTGCTTGGTGGTGGCTTGATCCTGATGAGAATATGGCCATCAAGCCTCTTCAATACCGTAGCCAAGATGAGTGTCACCTCGCGGGCCTTGAAGCGCGTGCCCAGGTCTATACGCACAGTCGCTGATACCTCGATAGAAAAGTTGCCCTTGTAACTAACATCAGCTTCTACAACGAGATCGCCATCAACAGTCAGCTCTTTGAGCTTTGGGTTAGTGATGAAAGGCGGTAGGGTGCCCATGTCGACTTTACGCAACTGTACACTGCTGATGATAGCAGGTTTGGGAACGCGCGATATCTTCTTGTTGATTTTCGCTGCGATGAACTCTTTGATCTGTGCGGTCTTGTACATTGCTAAGAACACTCTGCCAATGAGGGCATTGATCCAGCGGGTGTGAAGGTTCTCCTCCGAAGCGTGCAGTTGTTGTACCAGCTTTACAAGATCAGGCGTTTCAAATTTTAGCGGAACGGACGGCCAATCCGTGTCAGAAGGGTCTTTCTGGTTTTCCTGAGCATGGAGCATCGCGTGATAGAAGTCTTCCTTCTCAGAGCAATTATCAGAGAAGAGAAAGAATTGCTTTGGAGTTGCAGTGCTGTCATCGTGCAGTTGTTGGACCAGTCGAATGCCTAGCTTCGTAAGTACTGTGAGGATCAACAAGAGAGTGCAAAAACGTACAATTTCTCTTGATCCAAAGCTCGCCCTCAGGTATGTGCTCTCCACCTCCGTATATGTCCACCTGGTAGTGAGCTAGCGAAATGACATGACGGACTTCGATTTGATCTTCATTGTCGTAGAGCATGAGGTGCCCAAGGCTGGTATTCAGTCAGCCCTTAATTCGGAGGTGCGGTTTTGTGCAGCCAACATACCGCAAGACGACATAGAAGACATTCCGCGCCTTCTTGTTCTTGTTGTTTGCCGCATCTATTGTCGGGCTTGTAGTCTTATTGCGATCGAAGATGCTCCTGTACATGGACTGGTAGACGCTGGGACTCTCTACCGCCACGACGGTACCTGCAGGAGTGGTTCGATCCGGAGGCTTGCCGTTAACGCCGCCCGGCACATACTCCCGACACACAGCAAAGTAGCCAGCGCAGACATCCGGCTCATGTGTCCTTCCTTTTAGCTTCTCTAGTATCTCATCGTCTATCGCTGCCCCTGGGTCTCTGTCGTCCCCTCTCTTGCTCCTCACGGACCCATTCGATGTCGTGCGGGGTTGTGAAGTTTGTCCATGCTGGGTGGAGGCTGAATCGAGGCTGTCGTGATCAACGGGCGTAGTACACCAGAACCATGCAATTGTAAGGACAGCAGGCAAGAGGGTCAGTCCTCCTACAAGATAGCCCCATATGAAGATGTTGAATACGGTGCCATACCCCCAATCCCCGCCCATGTTGCGTGACGTGTTATGCTATAATCCAGACCATCCCTCGCCATGTAACGTGTGCGGCGCGAAGGTCAGCGTGTGGTATAGGAGGGCAACGTGTTCTGAAGCATCGACCGGAAGTGTAGCCTCGAGTACGGACCCGGGTAAATCGGCGCGTCGAGGCAGGGTGGTAGCGAGTGGCGTTGGGGAAAGCAATATAGCGGGCGCCAATGTTCAAGGGCTGGCTGGGGCGATCAAGTCGAGACAGAATCAAGCAGCGAGCCCCTTTGGACAAACAAGAGTCTCGAAGTGAAGCACTAGCCACGGTAGTCATCTGACGCGAGGCTGACCGTTGGAGCTAATAAGCTATGCCATGGCCCATAGCATGCTATCCACGGGGCCACGCCGGAGACTTAGTGCTCCACATGTGACGATGCAGGTCGCCGATCGGCACTAAGCGAGCCCTCCCGCTGAGCTATGACGGCATCTCCGACATTGCTTCCGTCCCATCTCCTGCGAACACGCGCCTCAGGCACAGGTGTAGTAGTGTATACATATACATACGTACATGCTACATGTATATGCATGCATACACACACACCCAGACTTGCGGTAATCCGGAGAATTCACGCGCGCAACACGTCCTGGAGCGGTAAGTGGCCAAGCATCCCATGTGGCGTCACGGTTGGTCAGCTATGGCGGGGTCCAGCTGATAGCATCCTTATCTTGGAAGAGCACATGCAAAGTTATTTCTTTTGGCTCTCGACTGCGTCTCCAAGACATTCAGGTACTTTATCGCTTCAGCTGTTCAGTTGAGATATACCCATATCTTCAAGGTGGGTCTGGTGCACTAACATGATCTGACCAGAAAATCACACCTCTACGCTAGCCAGCCGCACCTCCACCCACAGAGCAGCCCCCGGAGTTTTTATTTAAAGAAATACAAGCAATAGCCAAGACTAGCAGGAGCCGACATGTCAACCACTGAATCCCAGTCCTACACCCCTGACATACCCTCGGAGCCTGTCACCAAAACTACCGACAACATCCATGTAGAGCTTACTCCCCACGACCTCGACTCTCTCTCCGCCACGCGCTTTGTCCGCTCTCCATCTGCAGGTGCAACTGTGCTCTTCATAGGCACAACGCGCGACTCCTTCAATGATCAGCCTGTCTCGTCATTGTCCTATACATCGTACGCGCCCCTCGCCATCTCGACCTTGTTCAGGATTGGTACATCTATACTTGCCAAGCACTCGTGTACCAAGATCGCCATCATCCACAAACTAGGCGAATGCCCAATTGGTGAGGAGAGTATCATCATCGCTGTCTCCGCGCCACATCGACAAGCGGCGTGGAGAGCAGGCGAAGAGGCGCTCGAAGAGACAAAGGATAGAGCAGAAATATGGAAACTAGAAAGATTCGAGGGCGGCGAAGGTGTTTGGAGAGCAAACCGAGATGGCCAGAAAGGAATCAAAGTAGGATAGAGTGGTGTTCTGGGCTTTGTATACGTAGGAGCACGCCTCTAAACTCATAGCGCAAGCTTGAATGATATGTACATAAAATGTTCATATTTCACAAAATTGCACGTAATGCTTGGATCAAGTGAAGATATCCCTTGCATACTGTCCAATGCCTCGTACAGGCTTGGAAGGAATAATCCTCTTCCTCGGCGTTACCGGAGATAACCCACATGCCGTCATTGCTTGTCAGACACCCACGTTGAGGCAGCAGCTTCACGAATCATGCAAGACACACTGCAGCTGAATACCGCCTTACCTGCGCTATCATGGGTCAAGGAGAGTCGCACGAAGCGCCTCGGCTAACGCTAGGTATGTATCCACCAAACTCTCCGCTCCCCAATCTAACACCAGCCAGAGCAGCTCTCCCAAGCCATTGCTGAGCGGTTCGCACAGAAAAGCTTCACGCCCCTCGAGCTCTACTGCTTCAACTCTGTATTCCGCTCGCTAGCTGACACGCAGTCTGGGGTGCACTACTGGAGCGAGACCACACTATGCCGATTCTTGGAGCTTCCCGACGCGCTGGGCGTGGGCTCGGTCGTCTTTCAGATGGCGAGTTACCTTGGAGCCTTTCCGCTGCCGAGCCAGGCCCCCGCCATTCTGACACATGAGGCGCTGCTCAAGGTTGTCACAATATTGACAGAGCGATATGGGGCAGTGGTCAAGAAGCGAGGGAGAGAGATTTGGTTGAGGGAGATTTATCGCAGTTTAGCAATATATGACAAAGGGATACGGTCGAGCGTGGAAGAGAAAGAGAAAGAGATGGCAAAGGATACAGGGAATCGGGGTGGCAGTAATATGGGCTTTGCGGTCGATGCGCCCGAGGATGGGGACGAGGGAGAGGACGATGAGGACGATGAGCTGGTATTAGCTGCGCTCGAGTCCATGGACGCGATTGATGCATTCAAGCAAGGAGATCACGCCAACGTCCACCACTCCATTATACCGACAGATAACTTCTTGAAGCTAGTGGAGCTATTGCTGCTCATTGCGCCGATAGATGCACAGCAGAGTCTCTCAAGCTTGGCACCGAATCTATCAGACGACAAAGTCGAAGAGCTTCGGCGCGCTGCACATGTTATACTATCGTCTTTTGGTGTTGAAGACCATCCAGGAGTCACATATCGCGTCTTCAACGCTGTCGTCTCAACAACGCTGCCCTACCTCTTCAACGGTCTCAATCCGCTATTCGAGCACTTCCTTTTCGCAAAAGACTTTGACCTTTCCAAGCGCAAGCCAGGCTCCACATCGCCAACTCAAGAGAAACACCCCGTTATCCCACCGCCCAAAGCAGAACTGGAACCAGTCCTTCGTGAACCAGGTGAGATCCTGAATCTAACCACCTTAAGCCAACTGTCCTTCTTTATCAAGGGCAGCAACCTCTTCCGACGCCTCCGCCCCCTTTACAGCGGCAACACCCACGGCTTCAGCATGGGCTCCTTCGAAAAACAAGTCTTCAACTGGCGCGCTCCCACCATCCTCCTCGTAAAAGGCCGTCTCCTCCCCGCCACCCCCTCCAGCACCCGCGAACGCGCACTCCAAGATATGCTGCCACCCAAGCGCCACGCAGATAGCATTACACCCAGCTCACCAAACCAAACCCTCATCTACGGCGCATACATTCCTTCGCAGTGGAAGCACACCGGCAAGTCTTGCTTCGGCGACTCGACCACCCAACTCTTCCAACTCTCACCTACCCACGACGTCTTTACCGCGTCGTCGTATAGTACAGATTACACCTATTTTAACAAATCCCCAACTCAACCTGCAGGCATCGGCCTCGGGACCCCCGTCCCCGCTCAATCAGCCTCCTCATCATCTTACTCTTCGCATTCCGTCTTCCGCCCCGGTCCCGTATCCTTGCATCTCGACGACGCGCTCGAATTCGCAGTTTTCACACATTTGGCTGAGGGCGGGGGCTCGTTTCTTCCGTCGAAACTCCCGGCTAGGAGAGGGAAGGATTGGCAGGATCGATTTGAAATTGAATGCTTGGAGGTTTGGGGCTGTGGCGGGGATGAAGTGGCGGAGCAGCAGAGGAAGGAGTGGGCGTGGCAGGAACGGGAGGCTGAGGCAAGGAGGAGGATCAATTTGGGGACGGGGGATGTGGAAATGGATAGGGAGCTGTTGAGGATGGCGGGAATTATTGGAGGGGAGAGGAGTGGGGGGAGTATGGGGTGAGGGGGTGGTATGGAGTAATGATACAGGTTGGACCTTTGTTTTTTTTTCTGTCAAGAAGGGATAGATTTTAAAACCTTTATTTCGTTTCTCACAAATCCCCCTTCCCCCCTTCTTCTCATGCAATAGTCGAGTAATTCCATATATTCCATATATTCTGTCGAATACCCCCCCCCCCTTCTTCTTTCAAAGATTTTCCAAAATAAAACGCCCATAATGCTTCTAGCACATGTATATCGTACACATTTCCCTTCCCGCATCCTCAATCATCCACCCATTCATCCCTGCCTACTCCACCATTAGCCTTCTTCCTCTCTCTTCCCGTCAAGCCCCCCCAAAAAAACTCACCTCTGCTTATGCTTCGGATTCTTGGAACAAATAATATACACATATCTTCCCTTCTTGCGCCTCACGCTCTTACACCCTTCGCACAGTTTCTTGACCGAGCTCCGGACCTTCATGCCGCGGGTCTGGCCCTGCGCTAGCATATTACTGGGGCTGATGCCCAACCCGTTGAATCGCGAAACTAGAGACCCAATGCTACTACTGCTGCTGCCGGTGCTGGCTGTGGGGCGCGAAGAGCGTGCGAGGAGGCTTGGGCGCAGGCAGTTGCAGCTTGGGGTGTGCATGTGCGTGCGTTGGGTGAGGCGGGTTGGGAGCGGGGCGCGGATCGGGAGCGCGCGGCGGAGGGGGAGCGTCAGGGCTCGTGAGAGCATTTTGGCGACAGGATGGAGAGAGATGCGAGTGGGTGGCGCGGCGGGGGAGGGTGTAGGGTTGTAGGGTGGAGTGGTGGTGGAGGTTCTTTGCGGAAAATATGTGCCAAGGCGCTAGTGGGTGATTATTGGGGGGGTGGGGGGAACTGAGGGATGAAGGGTAGTTTGGATGGGGTTTGGTGGGTTTGGGATTTGAAGGAGATTTTCTTTCTTCTTGCTCTTTGGATTGGGGCTTTTGTTTTTCCTTTGGAGATAACTGGTAATATTGATGAGCGGATTTGATGAGGTACATACTTCTTCCGGTACCTGAACCATTGATGGCTCATGTACGAGCATTGATTCGAGTGAACAGTGCTGTTCATATCTAGACAAAGATTCATTATATATGAGAATACTCATGTTGCTGTGAATTATTTCGGACAACTTATTTACAGAGTATTCCAACGTAGAAACCTGTGACAAGACTCCTACTCCATCACAACAAACCAACTTGTCAAGTGCGTGATAGATGAGACGCCCAAAATTTCCATTCCATATTCCATGAAGATATACATCACCCAAGTACCAATAAAGTCCCTCGCCGCAATTCGATTTCCTGGGTATCAACTGCTGTTGGACAAATCTCACTCGCCATCACCTAGTATATCCCGTGCTGCATCCTTCACCCTCTCGCTCGAGTCCACAAGCTGCCGTGCCGCCATCTGAATCGATATGCTTTCCCTCTGCATAGTCCTGACTGTACTTTCGAGCGTCTGCGTGCGCGAGCGAAGCCGATTGATTTCCGCTCGGAGAACGTTAATTGTCTCGGTTTGCGACGAAGACAAAGGGGCATTATTCTGGGGCGTCGATTCACCAGGCACTGGGGAGTAATTCGGGGTCGTATGGTGTTCCGAGCCGGGTGTGGGCGTGATGTGATGCTGTTCACCAGTCACCATGGCTTCTTCCAGTACGCGAATCCGCTGCTCCAACTCCGTCCTCTCTACATCCCATTTTTTCTTGTCATCCGCTCCCTGAGACTGCAGGCGGTTTGCCATTTCCATAATGCGCATGTATTGTGCTCCGTTCGCAATCAACTGGCGTCGAGCTTCATCCCGGCTCTGCTGCAACTCCTCGACTTGTCCTTCCATGGCTACAACTTGACTTTGTAGCTTTTCCTTTTCATCGGTCAAACTGTTAATCTCGCAGTCACTGACTTCAAACTTCTTTTCAAAAGTGACGCATTTTGTTTTCTGGCGTTCGAGCTTCTGGAGAAGGCTGTCGTATTCGCGCTGGAGAGTTCGGAATTCTAGCGTTTTAACAGTAACCTGATGTTGCAAGTCCTGCAAGAGAGTATTTTGTGCTGAAGCGTGGGTGGATGTGATGGGCGGAGTCATTGACGACAGACTTTGAGAGCTTGAGAAGTTCAGCGACGATGGAGAAGGCAATATGGTTGGATATATGGGCTGTGTAGCCTGTGTTGGTGATTGTGGAAGCATGTACATTGCTCCAGAGGATGCTGCTGTTTGCTGTGGCGAGCCTCCGACAGCTGTTGACGCTATGCCATAAGGATTCCGTCTGGAGTCCTCTGGAGAGGCATTAGAACGCGTAAAATATCCATAATCATGGTGGACTGGGTACGGTCTTCTCGGCGGAGACTGTTCCTCACGTTCCTCCAGATGATGCTGAGCTCTCCGCATATTTGGTGAGTCTTCGGGTGGAGATTGTGATCTAGTGCTGTGTATCGGTTCCTGCTCTAAGCGCTCCTGCAGTCGAACACTACCCTCATGCACGCGATCGAGAGCCCATTGCAGTAACTCTTCGGTCTTGGTGTGACTGGAGGTGGGTGGCTATTAGAGCGCATCAGCATTGCCATGTCTTCAACAGAAGCTGACGTTACTTATCAGCGAGTGTGAATGCGTATTGGACCGCTTACCTGGGACGAGACTTGTGGCTCTGTACGCGTCAGATCATTGAGTTTGTGGACTAACTCGCCCAGGTCTGTAGCAAGTTTGTGCATCAAAGAGCGTGAATTTGAGCATACCTGGCCCCTACAATCAGGTGGACAACAAGTTACTGGTTTTGGTGCAGACACCTGCTGAGGAATAGGATCAGGATCTACGACCCGCTTGGCGCGCGGTTCAGGAATCAGCGAAGGGATTGTTGAGAGCTCTGTAATCGTTTTAGCTACGAGTACGAACGAGCGAGTCGCAATTCCGTTCTTCGGATGGATGAAGAGTACCACACCAATAGTAATCATGACCTGTGCCCCAGCTGTGCTGGCACGATTTACATCCATTAAAGAAAGACAATGTTACCTGTATGGTTTTTGTGTGCACTCTGTCTTGGATGATGTTCGAAAACATCGAAGAGAAAATGAGATCCACGTTCAGATCTACTCAACTCGAGTGGCGGCGGTGGAGGCGAGTACTGTGAGGCGATAGTAACAGGGCTAGCTGAAATATTGTATGAAGAGGCCAGAAGCGGTGGCAGTACCCGACGGTCTAGAGCAGGGCTGTCGCGAGCAAAGAAGCCGGCTTGTGGCGGGAGCGGGGAAACCTGCTGGGCAAGGGAGGCAGTTAGGATCGAGCTGCGACGCTTTGGTTGCATGCCAATGCTTTCTTCGTTCTCCCATGGTCGTTTATCGCCCGCACGAGACTCCATGGATATACCTGGCCTTGTATTCACCTTCTATGAGCGGATGCTGACGCCGCCTTGCGCCATTCGAACTTGCGAATTACTTTTTAGGTATTAGTAGTGATCAATTCTGGAGAACATAACAAGTCTCCTCGGGGCCCTGCAAGGGCTGAGAGATTATTAATAACAAGTGAAACGCGTGCGTATAGGCCTGGAGAAAGGCGACGAGCGCTGTGCATGAACTTAGCAGCCGTCTGGGTATGGGGCCTACTCCGGAACGACGCCAACACTACAATGGAAACACATGTAGATAATCGAACGTAACGCACATTGGAAACGCAGTAGTACATTCAGTGTGGCGGACTAACTGGAGCGAAGGCCACTACCGTGAACTGTCAGTGTACCCAAAGTGCACCGCCAGTACGGTAAGCAAGCAGTCAACGCCGCTGCTGTATCATACCCTTGTTGTACTCATAGAACTTGCGAGCAGGAGAAGCCAAATCTGCGCAAAAGAGGCCACTAAAATAACAAAAGTGCTTGGGTGGGCGAGCTGGTCACGAGGAAGGGGGGTCGCTGCAACACTTTGAATCCGCTGGCCTTGGCAAAAACATGCCGAGTGGCGCAACCAGAGTCCGGAAAGTGGTGAAATTCCAGCAAAGGCAATGACAGCAAACAACGAGATGATGTTGCGTGGGGATGAGTGCTGAGTAAGATGGATGGATAATTGTTGGTAATGATGAGTGCCACCTTGTACGAGGTTAGCGCTACTTAGTCAGTCTTAAACAAACAAGGCCTCCCGAAGTCTTGTCATGCCATTTACGGAAGCTAACCGAAAGTTGTTGCCGTCTGGTCTTTGCTGCACCTGCGCATTCCTCAAAAGATAACCGTGTCGGTAATTTTCCAACCTCAGAGACAGAGGTAATACACTGGCAATGTCCAGCTAGCTATGCCCAAATCCTTGCTGCTTGATGCGTACCACAGGCATGTTGGACTGTGCCACGGATAACCATGTCTGGCCATGGTAGTACAGCGCAGCAGCAATGACTAAGCTTCCTTGAGCAAACATGCCGCGGGAGCCGCTTGATGGGCAGAGGGTACATTTGTGCATATTCGGATATACGTGAAGAAGAGCTCTATGGATGCTTTTCGTCTGGCCTTGGCGGTCCATAGTCTCAATCTCTCCAAGCCGCCATCTCCCCTCCGTTATCCGATGCATGCATGCCGACGTCCCGTGCAATGGTCCGAAGACGGTCTTCCACCCAAAGCTTCTCCCTTGAAACGACTTCAGCCTCTATCTTCTGCATTATCTGCAGCTCATCTAAGATCCCGCGCAATATGGTCGTGCATGCGTCGACCATGGATGCAATGCTCGATCCGGATGTCGGTGACGCCAGCCTCTCTAAATCACTAGCGAATACGGTTAACTTCCGGATCAGCGCTGCAGTTTCTGCCTTCCATGAATCTCCGAGGCCTTCGATCGTTCCAAAGGCATTGCTTCCACCAGCATAACCTCCCCGGGCAGATCGTATCTCTTGCACCCACGAGATCCATTGCTCAAAATCTACTACAAGACGCTGGAGACGACCGCCTGGCTCGACCAGCGATGGAAGTTCATGAAGAGGTTCTGAGAGAATCTGTACATGTTCGACCAGACCTGCCGTCGAGCCGTCATTACTCCATTCAAGTAAGGACTGGAGGTTCTTTTGCTCTTGACAAGCCCGTTCACTTTCTAGCATGACCTGATGCAAGCTAGCAACCTCATCAAACTTGGAGTGCAAAACGCGCCTTGCACTCTGCTCCCAGCGTTGACTCACGTCCGCAGATGACCGATGTAAGAGATGAAGTTGGAGTAGGTCGGACTGCAGACTGGATATCTCAAGAGGAAGTGAATGGGATACAGGCTGAGGAGCGGGGTTGATGAATGACGCAGTCGGGGCTTTGCCGGTCTTGCGGGGTGTAAAGTGCTGTTGAAGGGTATTGAAAGCGGGCCGACTGGTTTTCTTAGTCTCCTCTACAGCGGCCTCTTTCCGCTTTGACTGGATCGTAGAAGGTTCTTCAGACTTGGATGTCACACCACTACCGGCAACAGCGGCTGGCGCATCGGACTTAGTCCTGACACTTGCCGTGCGTCCTAATCCTGTGGTTCTTGCCGATATTCTGGAAGTGCTAGGTACTGTATCTGCAGATGTATTGCTGGCCCTTGTAATACGGCTTGGTGCTGCGGAAATAGATTTGGGACGCTCTGTGCCGGTAGTTGCCTTGGCGAGATCCCGTCTCCCGGTCGATATAGTACTGGTAGACTGTGTACGAGCGTGGCCACTCAGTGCTGAGGTCTGGCCTATCTGAGACGTAGCAACTGGCTTCCGTAATGATTGAGACCGGCCTAGCCCGACCTTTTGAGGCTCAGCAAGCTTGCTTACTGAAGTAGGTGGACGTATAGAGCGGGAGCTTGTCTTGTCACCCTGACCAGCCGATTGAGACGAAGGAGTACCATGTTGATACACTGCTCGTGGACGAAGTCGTCCTGACGCTGCACCTGCAGCCTGGTCCTCTTGTGCTGACGTTGCAAACTTTGGCGGTGACTGAGCATCACTTGGGCTGGGGCTGGGGCTCGTGTCCTCGGCCTCAGGCTCAGAAGGCTCTGGAAGGATACTTGAGCGAGTGTTGTATCTGTGCTGCCCTGGCTGTGGAAGCAAGCTGCGAGGCTTCGTACCCTCTGCATCACTCTGCAACGAGGCGTCAGTACCGGCATTCTGGTGTCTGTTAGGTTTTGCCAGGCCATAAGGCGAGACTGGAAATTACCCGGGACCGCGGAGGTGCATTACTGATCCTTCCTATTTGTGAGACTGGCTTAGCACTCATGTTGACGCAGGTAAAGTTACCGTCGTGGATAAGCTGGGCTGGTGTTCGTTGTCGAGCAAGTTGCAAACACACGAAACATGGGGATGTTGACGGGGCCAAAGCTCGGGGCACCTAGCGCTAAGCCTAAAATGGCGTGGGGTTGTTATCGATAGCTGTTCAGGTATGACGATGCGATGGAAGCAGAGGGCTTGGGGCTAAATGAAGAATGTCGTAGATGGTTCGTAGTCTATTGTACCTAAGCTGACTGTCTGACACAATGCTTACTTCGTGATGCGGTATTCCAGCTACATGATGGATTTCCTGACGCGAAAGCACAACCGCATGCAACTCTGAGTGGGGGGTCACGCACATGCAATTGCAAAGAGGTCCCGCCTTTGCCGCTACAAGCGACGTAGCACAGAGTGAGAAAGCATAACTTGCAAACCTCATGCTGCTCACAAGCTGCCGCGGCGAGCTGGGAAAGACACACCCTCGATGGCAGGGTAGTCAACGAACCAGCTTACCCGCTCTCCGCCCTTGTGGTTCACCAGACCGCATGGCAACTGCTGTCCCTCATCGGTATCAAATATCTGGCGCATAATGTCCTTCTTTCCTCCACCAGTCGCCACAAAGGCAATCTTCAATCCGTGTTGCGCAACGGGGAGCGAGATGGTGATGCGTTTTGGCGGAGGCTTCGGCGAATCGGAAATGGGGAGGACCCAGGCTTCGGTTTCGCGGAGAAGGTCAGAGCCTGGGAATAAGCTGCAGGTGTGTCCATCGGGCCCGCAGCCCAGTAGAAGCAGGTCGAACAATGGTAGCTTTACGCTGTCGCGGGCAGCAAAAACGCTGACAAGCGTCTTTTCGTACTGATCGGCCAGCTCTTGTACATCGTCGAGATACTTGACATCGATTGGGTAGACCTTAGGCGTGCCTAGCTCTTGCGGTATCTTATCCAGAAGCTCCTCCTTGACCAATCGGTGGTTGCTGTCTTCATGGTCGAGGGGCACTGCGCGCTCGTCGGCATAGAAAATTTCCCATTTATCGAATTGGATCTTGCCTTCGCCATTGGTCTCCTTCAAAAGCGCTTGCGCAAGCGTCTTGGGCAGAGAGCCGCCGGAGACTGCGACACGGAAGACATGATGACGGTCGAGGGCGGCATTTTGGGCATCGAGCACGTAGGCGCGCAGGCTTGGAGCAAGCTCAGCGGTACTCTGAAAGGCGTATAGATTCGGAGGCTTTCCCATTGTGCAAAAATGTGTGTATATGTGTGTGTGTGTATAGTGTTGGTGGAGTGAAGTTTGCAGGCGCGCAGTGGAGGGGCTGGCCTGGTGGTGGTGGGGCTATGTGCCGGTATTTCGTGTAGCGGGCCAGTGACGATAGTGACGTGCGCAGCTGTTAATTGACTGGTTTCCTCGATTCTACGTAAAAACAACACGGAGAGAAAAGACAGAGCTGATAACGAAGATGGGGTGGGGGACTGCCTACGGGATGAAATCGAGGTACAATCGGCCCTCGTAGCCAGCGTCCATTTTGAGCGACCCGTGCAGCTATTTCCGTGGCAGACGTCGCATTGCTCTCTGGCCTGTCATGGCGCGTTTTTGCGCGATTATTGAGGGCTATCGCAAGGCGGCAGAACAAAACATTCAAGAAGCCCTGGTGAAAGAATGGAAAGAACAACAACAGAAGTATATCCTTCTACAGCAGACAAGGCGAGCAATGCACATGACCGTCACCGTCAAGCCACCAATGAACAACGTTTGGACAACGGGAGGCATTTAGGTCTAGCCCGTGATGCAGTCATGTGATTGTCCCCGCTACTCTACATCAACACATGTGCACGACGTATATGTATGTACTCTATCGAGCCGGGGAGACATGTCGAAAGCCGGTACACTAGAGAAAACGGATGTGAATGGGCTTACATGCATTTCGCTGTACGCCAAGTCGTAGTCGGTGCATGTGTGCCCATCGGACGGTAGGCTACAATGGGAGAGAGGGAGTTGCAACTGTGGCTCCTTTGTTTGCTTATTTCAATCTACTGCATGTCGAGCAAAAATCGGGTGGATCGTGTACCAAGCATTTTCGAGCCCGTTTGAGTGCACTACTATACCCAAGACATGGTTCAGAGGAACGATGTGCATTGTGCATGTTCGAACCACAAAGAACCACGTCTACCTCTTGACTTGCTTTTTTATGACCTGAAAGAAAAAAACAAGAACATATTCCTGACCGGGAAATAGGCAAATTGGCCAAGACTATGGTGTTTGCTAGGACCCATCAACTGCCGGAAACTTTGTGTTGATGCGAGGCTCAGATCGGGTCATATACAGTTTCGATGGGAGCGCTCAGGTAGATAGTGGCTAGGCACGAAAAAAAAAGCCTACCAGTTCGGACAAAGCGAGGCAGATCTTGTACCAAAAACACATAAGGCGGTGCCAAGCCCAGACATTTCAGGGAAAAGGGGTATAGAGGACGCTCCAATGAGTGGTTGCCACAAGATGGTGCGCTGTTTTGCTTTGGACCAGGTGGAAGCTATTCAACAGAGGCATTATTGCACGGGGCGTGCAGGGCTAGGCCATGCAACGCACGGTTGAAGGCGCACCCTGAGAAGTGCAATTGCGACCCAAGGTCGACTGCTGGGAGCGCCTTTATGCAGGTCCACGTCGACATTCAAAACACGCAACGAGCGACTATCACTGCGCAGAATGCCTCCGAGATGTGAGGCAAGGTTTGGACCGGTGGAGCTATGGGTAGAGTGCCATTTGTCCCGTGCTCTTTGAAACGCCATGGCAGACAGCTGCGAGGGGACGTGTCTGGCACGGTTGCATGTTTGATGAAGCGGTGAAATATGGAAGAGGACTGATCCGTTTTGAGCGGGACAGGAGGGTGGTTATGGGATCCTGCATACGAATGGAGCAGTGGGCGAGTTGGCGCAAAAGCTGGGGGAGATGTGTATGCAAGCAATGTATGGGTGGGTAGAGAAGCGGCTTGGGAGTCTTGACTTGATTGCTTGCTGCTAAGGCAGTGCTAGTCATAGTGCAGGGGCCTGGCATGCTCAAGATGGTTCCTGCAACGTGACCTGGTGTTCACGGCCGTGGATCTAGACCGCGAGCCAACGGTTCGGCCCGCTAAGAGACCGACGATGGACGAACAACCACAGGCTGCGAGAATAGCGGTCGCAAAGTCCGCGGTGGGAGCTGGAATCCATGGCTGTGAGCGAAACTACCGCATAGGGAACGTATCTTGTCGACGGGCAGAGGTGCAGGTGGTGGTGGTGTTGGGCGAGGGCCCGGTGGGCTCGGCAAGCGGAGAGGAGGGGGTGGGTAGCAGTACAGTAGTAGGCATACGCGCGTTACTCCGGAGCAGTGAGCAAAGCGGGCGTTCCGGGTTGCGGCATGTGTGTGAGTTGATTAAATCTGTTTGGTATAAGGATGCGACGGATGGCTGCGGTCGGTGGTTGCGCAAGCCGTGGGTTGCTGAGCAACAAGCAGCGGGGGGGGGGCTGTGCCAGGCACGTACACGCGCGCGCGCATTCAGTCCGTAAGTCCGTCAGTCCGTCAGTCAGTTGCATAGTGTGTAGTGTATGTACACAGTCAGCCGTAAGCAGCCGGCAATGAGTGACGGCGACGGCGACGGCGACGGCGGCGGCGACGACATGGTCCGGAGGGCGAAACGCCCGTGGGCAGCGCAGGCAGTGGGCAGCAGACTGGGGCGGGAACAAGCGTGCATGTTCAGTTTCAGTTGTGGATGCGATCAGAGGTAGCGGCGATGTGCTTGATCTCGATGTCGACTAGGAGACTAGCAGCAGCTAGAAGACAGCGTGAGGGTGAGGGTGAGTGCAAGTGCAAGCAAGTGTGTGGGCGCGGGGGGCACGGCGGGCACGGCGGGCAGGTGGCCATTCGCCCTTCGGGGGCCCATTGGGCGGCGGCGGTGCAAGGGAGGCCGGGATCGAGACCACACCCTGGATCGCCAGTTGCACGCCCTCGCTCAGCCGGCAACCCAAGGCAGCCAGGCCGTGTGAGGAGCCCTTGGGAGCCCTTGGAGCCCTTGGGAGTCCTTGGGGCCCGGCACTGTTGCAGTCGCATGCCCAGCCACATGCCAATCGCTGCTCGTCTGGCCCTGGTCCCAGGCTCATCGTCCGATGTGCTGTGCGAGCATATATCTAGCCGGCTGCGATCCCTCGTACTGTCCGCTGATTCACGCCCCCCGTCATCCAAGAGCACAAAGACATCGACTCGACATACCATGACGGCACATCACTTCGCTTCAGACGACCTGTCCACCCTGTCCACCCTGTCCACAGCCTTATCCACCACCCTATCCACCACGCCGTCCCTCTGCTACTTCAGCATCCTGCCCGCCGCACACTTTTCCGCAGAGACTCCCTCGACCAGCCCCGTGTCCGAGTACCAGGCGTGCACCCCTTCAGACCCTACCAACCCACTGCTGGCCTTCCGTCCAAGCCCTTCGTCGTTCATGTCCGCCGACGCCGACGCCTCGCGTCTGCTGCAACTGCAAACCGACGCCTCGCACCGGCCCTCGCCAGACCCCCTCCAGCCACAGCACCGCGCCTCAAGTGCCTCGTCCAACAGCTCGGCCAGCTCGGCCTCAAGTTCCAGCTACACGCCTCCACCAACGCTGTCGTGTTGCCGCTGCCGCCGTCAGTGCCTGGCCAACATGTACCAGATTGGCACCAACCGCTACTACTGCAGCCACTGCGCTAGGATGACTGGTTACAGCGCTGGCTGAAGCTTGTCCCCTGGCCGCCCCACACTGTTCGCTACAAGTACACCGACGCGGCTAGGCCGCTGCTCCACTGCCTCGATACATCCATTCACCACCTGCATGGCTCGACAGCTCCTTTACCACAAACACTCTTATCTGCACATGCGTATGCCTGTGCTGTCAAGGCGCCCGCCACTACTGCGACTATCACTATCACCCATTGCTGCCACGACCACGGCCACGGCCACTGCCACCTGCATGTTCAGCCGTAGCTTGGACAGCATTGGCACCGAGGAAATAGGACCGAGCGCATGATTATGGAGCGCCACTAGAGAGGCCCGAGAAGGGTTTCAGGGAAGGAGGAAAGAGGGGAAGGAGCGTTGGCAACGTATATTGGTGCCCTTCAGCTGGTACCCAATATCTGGTTGCTGCTATCTGCACAAGACAGGGAGGACATGGGCGCATTGAGCGCCAAGGCAAACTATATGTAGAGCTGGACTTTGCAGCACCACGCTGCACCATAGCCGGCTTGTTTGACGAAAATAGAGAGAGAGAAATATGATACCCCTCTTGCCATTGTATACGAGAATGTGTCAGATACCGTGTAGATTGATTGATTGCATTGCATTGTCGTGGTCCGGCAAGTGAGCCGGCATGGCAGTTTGTCCAGGTGGTGTGCGTGGTGTCGGGGTTGAAGTGATAGGCTGTCAGTGGGGAACAACTAGTACCTGCCAAGCCCCCGTCCAATGTCCACACAGCATCCGCCGATTGCTGGAAACTTCACAGTCGCATGCATGGGGAACAGCCACACTAAACCTCCAACGGCCGTAGTCCCAATCTACTTACTCATTCTCTACTCATACACCATGTACATAGTATTAGCATGCTATGCACGCGCATCCGCATTTGGACAAGAGTCGGTCACGGTGATTAAAGACTTGCCGCTGGCGAATTGACGCAAGCAGTGTACAGCCACGACAAAGATTGACGATGGCTACGACGCCTTGAGATGGACGCGCAATATTGAATAGCATCAGGCACGTCAGAATGAAGGCATTGCAAAACATTCCTCGCCCCCGCGTAACCCACCAGCCGGCTGTCTGGCGTCAGACTCCCGTCATAGGCCCCACCTTTATTTCACTCTATTCTCCGCGCGCAGTCCCTCATCAATTGTAATGGGCGTACGTTGTCGTGCAGGGCGTGTACATGTTTGCCTGCGACAGTCTAGAGTCGCACCTCTGTGTTGCATCTTCATCGGCGATGATGATGTGCAATGCTCGCCGCTGATCGCACTGCTACGTCTTTGATGTGCCGAAGCGTTAGACTTTGGGCAGGGCGCGGTAGCGGTAGCGGTAGCGGTAGCGGTAGCGGTAGCAGGCAATCAATTCTCTTCTTGGTCGCCGGTGTGTACTTAGACGGCGAAGGGTGGTGACACGGAGCACGCGCAAAAGTCATCTTACATAAACACGTCCCTTCTTCCAAGGTGGCGTTCGCTAAGCGCAATCATCACCCTTACCATATGCACGTAATTGGTCTGATGAGATCGCCCGTCCAGATTAATTGTGGGCATGGCAATTGTGCACAATCCGATCCCCATCGCGATCCTGATGCCCTTTACTCCCATCGACAAGAGAAGAAAGCGAGGGAAAAAAAAGAGTGGGGTGTTTGTGTGCACATGCGACGCCACCATCGTCCCGCTTGCCCTTCCATCGACGAAGCCTTTGCCCTTTCGCGTGACGGGCTGGACCTGATGCAGATTAGGACCCACGTTTACATACCACCTATTTCTTGTCGACCCCCTCCCATTTGCACTCGCTTGCTCACGCACACACATACATATGCACATCCAATATGCAGGCTTTTTGCGGACCCGGACTTTGAGCCAAAGATCGCGGGATCGCAAACAAATTGCCCAACCAGGAGAAAGGCGTCCAGCATCCAATGTTGGTGTCAGATGCCCTCCGCGGCACATCGTTGGCTGCCTGCCCTTTCTCCAGACAAACTTCGTTACAACAAGGTTCACTGGCCCAGTTTGGTGTATGCGCCTGCGGGAGGTTTGTTTGCTGGTGTTCCTCAAAAAAACCTTATTGGGTTATCGAGATCCTGTTTATCGATCCGCTAATACCCACGACTTTGGTTGCGCGTGCGGGGATAACAAGATAGCGAGAAGAGGGGAAACACAACAGCACAAGTGTGTTTCGCATGTGTTGAGATCTCGCGATGAAGTTTCCTGGGCTCAACAGGTATCATCCCTCCGCCATCATCTCTACCTCACTCTTTCCTTCCCTACTCACGCGGCGCTTGCGACATGTGCCGTCATGGGATCTCAATTTCGATTGTGTCGGAGCCCGCAGTGACATTTCCCTCAGCCGCCAAATCACATCATCGCAGAGCACTTGACTAACAAGCACGCAAACGCGCAGCCCTATCGTGTCACCCGTCCATTGCCTTTTGCTTCAAACCATGACAGTTGGGGCCTTTCCCCAAACCCTCTTGGCGTTGGTAACCCCGCGCACAGTCTCCGTCTTTGACACATCGACGATGTCAGGCCGCCATCGAAGATCTCCCGTGTCCGATGTGGATGGGTCTTATTTCCCGCCGTCCGTGCGCTCCTTTTCTTTTCCACCTGCCCTGTCGCTGTTTGACTACTGTTTTTAGGCGTCTTCCGTCCTTTTTTTTTCTGCCGGCTTTAAAAGGGGAATCGAGATGGACAGGCATCATGGGCGCAAATGCCAAACCGCCGCATCCACGCTTCCGCTTTGATCTGCAACGGGAACCAACCCGTGCCGATGCACAACCCTCTGCCATCGACGATAACGAACCGGTCCCGGCATCCCGGGTAAAGTTAAAAAAATTCACTACTCTTCCTTCAAACAGCCCGCGTTGCTATTATGTTTTCTTTCTCACCCACCCTACATGTAAGCTGCTCCCACCAACCTTATTCGCTCTCTAGCATGCGGTACGATGCACGTCGAGAACACACCATCCAGCTCCTCGAACCACTTCACAAACGCCTCAACTCGCCGGAGTTAAGACAAGGCCAAGCCCGCTAGCTTCTCATTCTTCGAGATTAGATCTGCCCTAGCGACCAACTTACGCAAGAAAAAAATCAAGCTGCAAGCAAGAAAAAAATAAACGGCCTTGCTTCTTTCCCTTGTTTTTCCCTTGCGCTACGCATCCTGCATGAACCTGACTCTGACTTTTTTTCCGCAAAGGACAAGTCTCCACACCGGTCTGGGCCCTTCCATTTCCTCATCTGTCCTCTCCTCACCTTCCCCCTCTCACGCTACCATGTCGGGTAATCCACACGATATCACCGGAAGAAGAGAAGAAGATGATGATGAAAAATGTAAAAATCCTTCTGTTATTTAATTCTACGCGCTGTATCCGGCCGTTTTTACCCAGCAACCCGTAAACCTCTCCTCTAGCCTCACTCAACCCATTTGTTGCCCATAGTAACCCAGTTTTATTTTCTTGCCGCATACCATCTACCCGCCCCTTTGTCTTCGTATCGCGATCCAAGTCTCCCGTAAACATTGAAACCACCTTTTTTTGGAAAAAAAATGCAGCAACCTTTTTGCGCAAACCACATTCATGGGGGGGGGACACATTGACTCCGCTTTCCCGGGCCTAGTCGTATACTTGTAACCCAACTTCGCGCACACCAATGCACGTGTCTAGAACATCTACCCGCCTAACCCTACCCAACACATCTCCACCCGAAATACATACCAAATCCAGTAGGTGGATGCTCTCTAGTAAGGCCCAGGATTATGGCGTGCATATGTTATCGAGTGGAGAACGTACGATTGGGGAGAAACACTAAGTACATGTAACGCTCAAGTCCCCTCCCCCAATGACCATAGTGTCAGTGCTTCATGCAGGGCATCGGGAGATTATTCTTCTCTTAATCTACCCACCCCCCCCCCATCTATCTATCTTATTTTTCTGTTTAGTGATCAATGAATGAATTTGGGAGGGAGTGGGGAAGGTTAGGGCTTAGCATCGCACGCGCACGCGCGCGCGCGAAGAGAGAGAGAAAGAGAGCATCATGTGCCGAGGTGCGTTTTTTTTTTTGCTTTCGCCGTTTTGTGTAAGTGTACTTGGGTGTGGTGGTTGGAACTGCCGGGCATCGGGCGATGATAGTGTACACGGTAGGTTTAGTATACGAGGTGAGGGGGAGGAGGGGGCGCAACGCAGCGGTGCGCTTGCTGTTGGGGTAAGTAGGTAAACTATTGTCTACGTCTACTAGAGGCTCTTAGTCTTTTTTTCTTAGGTTGATTATTTTTTTTTGAGCATCGAAGATTGCTTTTAGTCGTTTTTCTTCCGCTCTCTCCTTCTCTCTCTCCTTCTCTGTTTTTTTTTTTGCGGAATCGAGATTTCCTGGAATCGAGATGGCAATGCGTGGTGGGGGTTCGTGATGTGGATGACGAGGGTGTTTGGTTGGTTTGGTGCGAGTTGATACGGAGTCGGCTTGTGCGTGTGTGCATGTGTGTGTGTCATGCGGGCGAGTCAGGAGATGGTGGATTGTGTCGGAGAATCGAGATAACTGCGTAGGTTTTCGGAAGAGAGATACGAGGAGGAAGGCACAAACAGGTTAAGATGAACATATGCATTACTCTGGGGTTTGATGGTCAGGACTTTCTGAGTATGTGACATCAGAGCTCTTTTTTAGCTCGTGCTACGATTACGACTGTTTACTATTCGTGGCAGCGTACAGCGTTGACTGAATACCTAAGCCCAGATGAGTAGGATCAGTATAAGTCTGGGTATCAAGCGAGTAACCGGCAACCTTGAGCGAAGCCCTCGATTGCTCCACCTCGTTGTGATCCTTCTCCCTCAAGGCTGAGTTCGCGCTTACGGATAGCCGGATACTAATACAACGCAATATTACCAACGACTCGAAAATTCTTGCCCAACCAAATACTGTCGGCAACAGACTCCCTAGCCGCACTCGTATCGAGCCCCCGTGTTGTCAAGGCGGGCGGCTTCTTAGGGTGCATTCATCCGGGCGGTGATGACATGTCTTGCCGTGTCGTGGACATCTCCCACCAAGCGAAATAGTCAGTTCCCCTGGTACCGCCTATGACCTTTGCTATGTCCTTCTACGGTTGGCCTCCAAGTGCAACCGTCCTAATGCCAGCGCGCTTTCGCATTAGGTTAGCTAAAATGCCACATGCTGAGCTACACGTGGTGTCAGTGGACATGATTACGTTTTTAGCCGCAAATGGCTGCTTAGTGTAGTTAGAAATCAGGTCATGGCCATAGACGCAGTTCTTCGCGTTGTTGTTTCGTACCAGGGAGTCGTTTAAACTACATTTTACAAGATTAGTGAGATCTGTGCTCTTATTTTTAACATGACTATGTTTTTTATTCCTAAATCTTTAATAATACGTTATTCAAGTCTAAGTTGGTTTGCTAGTTGAATGTTCTTCGAAAAGATGGCCCGCTGTACTTCGCATCGCCTCCGAAAACTAAAAGTAGCCCTGAGACTTTGAGACTGATTCTAAAGACCGTTTCTGTATTTTAATAAAATTTCTTCCAACTTCCGATTTACAGAAAGGAGATTCAGCCTCAAGGAAGCTTTCTTAATTTCTCCTTGTTTAACTACTGTACTTCTTCTAAGCAAATTACTATGTCCGACTATAATAGAAACCACTATATAGTTAATATAATAATTACTAGTACTTAATAGTACGCCTAGTCGCTTGAAGATATTAACACTGAACTAACGAGAGCTGGTCTGCGATGAGTGTGTAGCTATAGGGTGATAACTTTTCGCCTTATACTTATCCTTCTTTCTACTCCTACAACCACTTTATACCAACCTAGGCAATTAACGTAACCGCGTTACTTAGCCCGATATTTAAAGCCGCAGGCAATGAGATTAATCTTAATTCTATGATTCCATGATCGGTTCGCTTTCGCTGGAATCAACGTATTTGGGTCGTTTGTTCAGCTTCATTCTGGTCGAATCTCGCTTTCTCTTAGATTGTGCCATTGCTATACACAACGTCGCTCGCTAGTAGTAAGTTCTAAGCATTCTATGTCTATGGTGAGTAGTAGTATCTACTTCTTTCGCATAGACATACCCGTCGCTACTTAGATACCCGCAAGGTCGAAAGATTAAGTCTTTCGCTCCCTCCATGACCCCAAGGAATGTTTGATTTCTGAAGGACATGTTCGCGGCGAAATCTTTTTTTTTCAAACTGTTGAGAAGCAGCGACAAGGTTATCAAGTTTGAGCGCTAGCGAAGCTTTCTCAAGGCATTTTTTAATCACTAGGATCACTTCCTTTTCAACTCTCAAGGTGCAGAGAGGAGTTTGTATGGTTAGTGCCGAAGTATCTTTCTCTCTTGCTTTGCAAGACGAAGCTATTTTGGAGGAACATTTAGGTAATGCGGTTATAACTCGGATTGTACTCATACACTATAGTACGTGCGTATTAAGAAGCTTAGTATGGGACGAAACTCTACAAGTTCATGACAGTGGCGATAGTAACTATAATCGATGCGTGATTCGGGCAATTACTTGCTGGGTGCGTTGAACTACCTCGACCCACAAATCTTTGGTGCAAGCGGAAAGTTAGCAGGGTTTCTTTCTCTACCAATCAGTAAGTCGCCGGACCTGTGAAGAGATATTTGCTGACATTGCATGAGTTGCTCATCGAGTCTGGAATTTATAGTTTCCAGGTGTCAAAGTAATTCCAAATATGTATGCTTGAAGCATATGTGTACATGTATAGAGTCCCTAAACACTCCGGTTCAGCGGCTACAGAAACCTTATTTGTGTAAAGTAAAGCAGCCTGTATCACATAACTTGTGACTTGGAAGTCGTATCCGCAAAAGGGATGAGAATGAGTCTTTTTTTCAGTTACTTTTTTTCAGTTGGGAAGCAGACGATCCACATCGTACGTTCAAGGCAACACGAATGGAAAACCGCTTCGACACAATACATATGCCCTGCCAAGCACCAACAGCATATAGATTCATGACCTCGGCATGTATTTCGCTTTGTAAACATGTCAGCCTTACCGGGCCACTTTCCCGTTACCATCTCCCGACCCATCTGCGCTTACTTCGTGAACCGGTCCTATCCATCACCGAGTCCGACCTCGGATATAACCACCCCCCCTCACTCCGATTCTCTCCTCGGCGATGTAAGCATCCGTGTCATATAAGCATATCGTCGTGTAAGCGGTTCCTTCCCGTGCCGGACCCCTGTTTGATATTCGGGATACTACGGGTAACGCTTTAACTTGCTAGATCTGAGGGGGGGTTGGATGTAATGTGGGTAAGCATGTACGGTTCCCGAGTTTATGGAGAGTTTTGATCGTATAGGTTGCGATTCATATATGTGGGCTTTGCAGCGCATATGAGGACGAGACATGGAGTGCATGAGTGTTAGACAGAGGGGGTGAGAAGAGGGGTAGGACATGTACATGGACGTGTTTAGCCTACAGATTGCGGAGTTGTGCAGAGGTATTGCTTTTCCTTGTTGCGCGCGATAGAATCATGTACGTACCACGATGTGACTGCATAAAGTCCGTACGTACGCGAAACGAGAGAGCTCAGTATACTGTACTATCTAGCGTACGGACATTGTAACGTGCGGGATCAGTAAGCTGGAAAGATCAGTAAGCTGAACGCCCCACCCAAACTGACGCGACTCTCTGCGCAATTGATCCACAACAGCGCAATAAAATAAGATGAAATTGAGAGATATAATTTATTATCTAGCTTTACACG